>NC_052354.1:28084720-28200511 GCF_009727055.1 Benincasa hispida
TCGGTGGCAAGATTGAACGAAAAATTTGTTCGCTTTTGTCCCACTTTGTCCTCGACTAGTGGAACACAGAGAGAAGAAGGTGGAAAGTTTATTTGGGATTAAGAGAAGGCATTCAAGGCATTGTTATTACTTTTCCGACACAAAGGAGTAATGCCTCTTGCCATTCGAGTCGGCCTTACTCATGGAAGTAGATCTTGTTCGTCGAAACACCTCTACTTCTAGAACGAGGATTTCATAGCCGAAATCAAAAAAGAAAATTCACCCAATAAGGTTTCCAACGTTCACAACGGAGCAAGAAAAAATTTCCCAAAGAACTCAGGCGTTACAGTCACAACAAAAAGTCAAACACTTCACATATCTAAGTGCAGGAAATTGTGGGAAAACACCACAGGGCATGTCTTCGGAACTTAGGGTGTGTTTCAAATTGCCGGCCAGATGGGTCACTAGTGGGCAAGAGGCATGTGCCAAAGCTCTATCAAACCAAAGTATCAACTGCCCAGACCACCCAGCCTACTATAACAAGGTTGACCCAAACAACAGAAAGGACGGGTGTTTGCGTTACACGTCAAGGCAGAGATCAAGATGCAGTTGTTTTACAGGTACATTAGCATCTCGGGTTATATGCCTTCACTTTATTTGATTTCGGCTCTAGTCATTCATTTCATTCTCTATAAAACATTGCACAACATGCTCAATTAACCATCAAAGCCCTTAGGCTAACATTCTATCCCATAGCTACTCTTGTCGGAGTAATCTATGTTGGTCGCTCAGTAGTAGAGAACTGTGAATTTCTAGTATTAGGACCATAAACTAGAGGTGACCCCTTATCATCCTAGAATCATAAGTGATTTCGACATAATACTAGGTATTGGACTGGTTAGCAGCAACTTATGCAAAGCATAGATTGCATAATAAAGATGGTCATTATTCATCTTTCCAACAAGGAATCAAGTTTTAGTTTCAAGAGTTTAATACACAATTCAGCTCCAAGAATTAATTTCAACCTTAAAAAACTAAACATTTGCTCAACATGGGCCTTGGGCATTATTTTAGCAAGTTGTAGTTGGAATTTACGAAAACCAAGAGGATGAAATTAAGGTCATTCCTGTAATAGGGAATTTTGAGATTGTTATTCCCAGCAAGAGCTACCAAGGTTTACCACCTAGTCGAGAAATAGAATTTTGTATTAGGATTTAATTCCGAGCTGAACAAATATTAAGACCATATAGAATGGCACCTTGCGGAATTAAAAGAACTCAAAATACAATTTAAAAGATTGTTAGATAAGGATTTACACGCCTTAGCGGGTCTCCATGGGGAGCACCTGTTTTCTTATTTGTTTAAGAAAAAGGATTGGATCAATGCGTTTATTGTATAGATTATCGGGAGGTTGAATATGTTGACAATAAAGAATAAGTATCCACTTTCACACATTGATGACCTATTTGACCAATTACAAGGAGGTTTCTCAGTATTCTCCAAATTAGGACTTACGATCTAGATATTCATTCAACTAACGAATCAAGGAGTCTGACATACCCAAGGACTGCTTTTCGAAAAAGATATTGGGCATTATGAATTCGTTGTGATGCCTTTGATTAACGAATAGCCCCAGGGAGCTTCTGGATTTGATGAATAGAATTTTTAAAGACTATCTTGATAACTTCTGTGGATCGTATTTATAGATGATATTTTGGTTTATTCAAAGTCTGAGCAGAACATGAAAAACATCTTAGGGATGTTCTTTCCATATTAAGAAATTGAAAAGTTGTATGCCCAATTCTCCAAGTGTGAGTTTTGGACGCGACAAGTTTGCCTACCTAAGGCATATTGTAAAGCAAGAAGGAATCTCAGTAAGATCCTGCTTAAGATTTGAAACAGTTAGTAAGTTGGTCAACAGTCAGCGAAGTTGTGAAGCTTTCCTTGGATTAGCAAGATATTATAGCGATTTTGTGAAGATTTCAAGTATAGTATTACCCTTAACTAACCTCACCAGAAGAATAATTCCTTTTTGTCTGGAACAAGCATGTAACAAAACTTCAGGAACTAAAAGAAAGTTTGACCACAGGCCTCTATCTTCTCTCTTTTTTCAAGACAACTAAAACCTTATGAACAAAATTATCCCATTCATGACTTGGACTTAGCTGCCATAGTCTTTGCCTTAAAGATATGGAGACATTACTTATATGGGAAAAAGATCCAAATTTATACAGATCATAAAAGCCTTAAGTACTTTTTTACCCAGAAAGAGTTAAATATGAGGCAACGAAGATGGTTAGAATTAGTCAAAGATTATGACTGTGAGATCCTATATCATCCAGGAAAAGCTAACATTGTTGTTGATGCTCTTAGCAGAAAGTTAACTCATACAGCAGCCCTAAGTACCATCTCCAAACACATAATGGATGACCTTGAAAGAGTTGAGATCTCACTAATACCAGGAGCCTTCAATCCTCTAATAGCACAATTAATTGCAAGACCTGCATTAAGGCAAACTTAGCCCCCGCTTTATTGGACCCTTTGAAATATTAGAACATATTGGCCAAGTAGCTTATCGATTAGCATTACCACCCACCCTTTTCTACAATACATAATGTTTTTCATGTATCGATGTTTCGAAAATACATGTTTGACCCATCACACGTAGTAAATTATGAACCTCTATAAATAAGTAAAAACTTGGAATATGAAGAGATTCCAATTTGCATCCTAGCAAGAGAGAAAAAGTCTCTTCGTAATCGGGAAATAAGTTTAGTGAAGGTTCTCTGGAGAAATCAGCAAGTAGAAGAAGCTACATGGGAACGAGAAGAAGAGATGAAAGTAAAATACCCTTATCTGTTTAAGAATCAAGAAACTTTCGAAGAAGAAAGTTCTTAAGGGGGGAAGAATGTAACAACCCAAATTTGTACGCATACACTACAGGAAATTAAATGTCAAATGTTAAGTAGGACGAAATTTTATTTAAAGGAGTGGTAAATGTAATACCCTAACTCTAATTTAGAAAGTAGGAAAAAAAATAAAATATATAATTAAGAATGAAAAATATATACATTTAATAGGAAAATCGGGTGGAAATTTAGAATTGGAAAAAATAAGAAATTTATTAATTATCCAAAATAATGAATAAATGGGCAGAATTAGGGAGGATTAATTAGAAGTTGGACGCTAGCTAATTCAGGAGACAAAGGGCAGTAGATAAATTTTTGTTTAGGCACTGCTCATTAGAAGAATTGGAGGTGAATTAATTACCCATATACTCTTAAAATTTGAAAGAGTTAAAAAGGGAAAGTGGAATCCACAAGCAGTGAAGACAACCCACGCGTGAAAACTAGCGAGATTGGAGAGAAAATTGAAGAGAGCGAGAGTGGTGAGAGCGAGATTCTCAGTGAGAAAGTGAGAGAGAGCGAGAGCCACAAGAATAAAACCAGCGAGAGCGAGAGCGAGATTCTCAGCGAGAAAGTGGGAGAGAGCGAGAGCCACGAGAGTAAAACCAGCGAGAGCGAGAGCGAGACCCCAAAAGCCAAACCAGCAAGAAAGCTGGAGAGAGTGGGATTCTGAGAACAGAGAGAGCGAGATTTGGACAGAAACATGGATTATGCATTGGATTTGGCCACGATCTTATACATTATACATGGACAACCCTAAAATTGAATACAAACAAAGGTTGAAGACGTAAGGGCAAACGTTAGCCAAAATTAGGTGTCTTATTAAGAGAAATTCTTAAACCTAAGTAATTTTAAAGAAGTCATTTGTAGAATGAGTGTCAACACACAAAAAGAGCTGAAAATGCTATAAATTTAAGAAGGTTTTTTAGCTAGATTGATTAAATATGATTCTCAAACAAAATTCAGTAGTAAAATTCGTGTGAAAATGGTGAAGTAATTTTGTGTTAGTTTTGAAGGCGAAACGCAAGGGAATATGTCTGCCCAAATTTCCTTTTCTTTGATTTTTAAGAGGAAATGCTCTACTATATTAATACCTATTAGGATAATTAGGAATAACTAGGATCGGCAGTGCAGGATGGTATGTTTAGTCTCACCCTTCTTTAAGTTGTTTCAGAGTAGTATTCCTTTATATGTTGCTATAATTATGTGATTTGTTACTGTTGCATTACATGTTTAAAATATGTTTGTCCGGTCAAGGGACCTCCATGCATAATTTTGTTATAAGAATTAAAATTTTAATATTAGTAAAGGTTATGCCTTCAAAGGGCTAGCAGGATATCGTATGGTTGCAACCCCTAGACACAATTCTTATGTCAAGATTATGCTATGATGACTAACAGGGTATGTAGGTTAACCCCTTAGTCAATCTTACGTTTATGTATTGGTTGATGTTACGATCGTGCAACTTTAGCCCTACTTGAGTGCATGACCCGCTAAATCACAGAAATGTTAGTTCCGTCCTAAGCGTCCTCATCTTCCTATCAGGGCGAAGAATTTATGTTAGAAGCATAACCGACCACCACATGTTATTATATGTTTTTCGGTCTCAATCATCATGTTTTCAAGAACATGTTGCATTGTGATTGTGCATTTGTCACTACCTTATGTGAGAAGCTACCTTATGGGTATTATTATATACTCATCCTTATTTTACAGATTTGTAGGAAGGACACAAGCATAGTGGCAAGAACTGGACGTCGCCTCAAATGGCCTAATCCATCAACTCACTATAATAGGCATATGCATTTTTGTATCACTACGGCTAGTGTTTATGGATCCTGGTGTTTTTGTAAAATAAACTTTATATAGTTTCTACCTAATCTAAAAATTTTAGAATATGTTCTTTTTGAAAATTTTTTACGCAAAAATCATCTCATAATAGAAAAGTCTAAGTATGCATGTCGTACAATTCGCCCATAATATGTAAGGAAATCCGTGTCATTACAGGGAATCCTCGATTTAACCGAGGAGGGGCAAGGACGAGGAGGGGATCCCCGCCCTGTCCCGACCCCTGCCTGAATTTTTTTTTAAAAATTGTTAGTATAATATATATACTATATAAATAACACAACAACAACAACAAAACAATAATATATAATAAGTAATATAATTAGCTTGAAAACTGGTACGACCAGATCCTACATAATAAGGTCCGACCGCTACGACATGCATACTTAGATTTTCTATCATGCGTTTGGTAAAAATTTCAAAAGAACAATCTAAATTTTAATGAATTAAGTGACAAAACTATATAAAATTTAAACACCAGGATCCATTAAACATCTAACGTAGTGGAACAAAATGCTATAATGACAAAATAGTGAGTTTGATGGTTGGCCACTTGAGCAACGTCTAGTCATGCCATTTAACGTTGTGTCCTTACCTACAAAGTCTGTAAAAATAGGAATGAGTATATAATTCACTCAGTAAGTAGTTCTTTACTATAAGGGAATGAACAAAATGCACAGTCACAATCAACAATCGTAAGACACAAATATGCATTGGGACCCAAAACATAAACTTATAATAATATGAGGTTGGTCGATGTATTGGCTTCAATGTAAGTTCCTCTGCCCTGTAGAGAAGATGAAGACTAAGCGAAACTAACGCCATCTTATGATTAGTGGGTCATGCAGTCAGTAGAGCCAGAGTCGCATCACATCAACCATTAGCAAAATCGTATAGTTAGACCTAGAGCAATGCAAGCATACATACCCTGCTATGTCTCTTGAGCATAAACATAACGTAAGATTGGGCCTAAACGGGTGCAACCATCACATCCCTGTCAGCCCTGAGAAGCATAACGCTATAACCTAATTAAAATTGATCTTAAACATAATTCATGAACAACATAATGCATGGGCCGCTTGTAGAGAAACGTGTTTTAAACATTAATGCAACACACAATAAGAAAATATAATAGCAATATACAAAGGTACACTACCATAAAACTCTAAAGAGAAAAGGTAAGATAAACTACTTACCTTTACTGCAATCTTAATTGTTCCTTATGGTTTGGTCTTGAAATGTTTTTTATTTTCTTCTTTTTTTTTTTTTTTCGATAAGGTACCCCATTCCCTATTTATAGGGATGTTTTAATCGACCTCCCTTTTTTTTTTTTTTT
Organism: Benincasa hispida; assembly: GCF_009727055.1. Classification (NCBI taxonomy): domain Eukaryota; kingdom Viridiplantae; phylum Streptophyta; class Magnoliopsida; order Cucurbitales; family Cucurbitaceae; genus Benincasa; species Benincasa hispida. The sequence continues at coordinate 28,090,790 of NC_052354.1, forward strand.
TTTTTAATGTTTATTTCTTTATATATATATATATATATATATATCTTCTTTTTTCTAAAATATTAAACTTCTTTTATATTTTATCTCTTCTTTTTTTTATGTTTATCTTCTTTTAATATTTATCTTTTTCGTTCTTTTTTTAATGTTTATTTTCTTTTTTATTATCTTTTCTCTTTTTTTTTTCATATTTATCTTATTTTATATTTATATTTATCTTCTTTTTTTTTATGTTTATCTTCTTTTACATTTATCTTTATCTTCTTTCTTTCTTTTATATTATCTTTTTTTTTTTTTTTAATGTTTATCTTTTTTAAAATTTATCTTCTCTTTTTTTTTCTTCTTTTTTTTATGTTTATCTTCTTTATAATTTAATCTTCTTCTTTTTTTTTTTTCTTTTTTATTTTTTATTGTTTATCTTCTTTTATATTATCTCTTTTTTTTTAAAACAAAATTTATCATTATTATATTAAACCTTCTACATAATTATATTTTTTTTTTCAAAATGTCTTATATTTCATTATTTTATTTTATTATTTTTTTTATTGTATTTTCTTAATTTTCAAATCAATATTATGTTTGTTATTTATTAATGACCAATAAGAATTTATAGACCAAATTTTAAACTTGGCTTAAACTTAGAATTTTGTTTACTAATAACTAGATTTAATCTTGAACTTTAATTAACATTTATTATTTAATTTCCTATAAATATTGTATATAACTTGAGTTGTTACGTTTTTTCCCGTTGAGACTTTTGTCCTCGAAAGTTTCTTGATCCCTAAATAGACAAGGGTTCTTCTTTTATATTAACATTTTATATTTATCTTCTCTCTTATATATAATATATATATATTATATATATATTATATATATATATATATATATATATATATAATATAATATATATATATATATATATATATATATATATATCTTCTTTTTTTTAATGTTTAACTTCTTTTATATTTTTATCTTTTTTTTGTAATTTATCTCCTTCTTTTTTTTTATATGTTTATCTTCTTTTATATTTATCTTTTTTTTTTTTAATGTTTATCTTATGTTATATTTTATCTTCTTCTTCTTTTTCTTCTTTTTTATTTTTTATGTTTATCTTCTTTTATATTTATCTCTTTTTTTAAAACAAAATTTATCATTATTATCTAAACCTTCTACATATTATTATTTATTATTATTATTATTATTTTTTTTTTTATTATTATTATTATTTATTTTTATTATTATTATTATTATTATTATTTATTATTATTATTATTATTATTATTATTTTTATTATTATTATTATTATTATTTCCATTTTCTTCAAATAATTATTATATTGTCATTAATTTTATTTTATAGATTTTTTTTATTTGGAATATTTCTTAATTTTCAATATCAAATATTATGTTTTGTTATTTATTTAATGACCAATAAGATTTATAGGCCAAATTTTAAACTTAGTGTCTTAAACTTAGAATTTGTTTACTAATAACTAAATTTAATCTTGAACTTTAATTAACATTTATTATTTAAATTTCCTATAATGTTTGTATATACAACTTGAGTTGTTTACAAAAACATGTTATTTCAGTTTTGTTTTCTTTTTTAATTTTAAAAATATAATATAATAAATTAATTTTTATAATTTATAATAAAAAAAACATGTAATGTTTAATTTAAACAACTATTTATAACAATAATACTAATTTCCTAAATAAAATTTACAATTCAAATATAAATATTAAATATAAAAAAAATAAATAAATAAAAAACGGGAATTTTTCCTCACAGGGATTCCCGACCCCGACCCCAACTCCCAAAATGGGGAATGGGGTGGGGACGAGGATTAAAAATCCCACAGGGGATGGGGATGGGGAGTGTATCCCTAGATGAGAGAAAGATGGAGGGAGAGAATAGATAGGCATAAAAGAGAGAGGAAAACAAAATATGGGTACATGTATAAAAAATAATAAAACAAAAAAAAAATAGAATTTTGCTGGGTTGTTTAGGTCGAGTTTGATAACCATTTTGTTTTTTGTTTTTTATTTTTTTAAAAAAATTAAGCATATTTTCTCCCATTTTCATACAATAGTTTTCATCTTTCTTGAGTACAGCTTATTGGTTTTTAGGTTTTGGTTTTTTTATTTTGGAAAATTTATTTTTGAAATCTAGTTAAGAATTCAAACTTATTTATGTTTTTTTTTTTTTTTGAAATTTAGCAAAGAATTCAACTCATTTACTTAAAGAAGATGAATCATGATAAGATATTGATAGAAATTAGGTTTATTTTCTAAGAAAAATTTCAATTTACACCCCTATACTTTGGAGGTTGTATCAATTTAAATCATAAACTAATAATTTTATCAATTTAAACCTTGAACTTTATCAATTTACACGTTCTTCCAAATTTAGTTTGAAAAATATCGTGCAAAACATTTAATGTTTTCAATTAGACTTCTAAGTTGTTATAAGTGAATCGATTTAAAACTTCTATTAGGATTATATTGGAAAATCATCAATGCATCAATTTTTATACGTATGTAGATTTCTTTAAATGTGAATTTTACAAAATGAATTATTATATTTCGAGTGGACAAATTTTAAAAAAATCTCAATTGAGAGCCTAAATTTCTTCGTCTATGTAAGTTTAGATGTTCAATTAATAAAATTATAGGTTTTGTATCATGTTTATTCAAATAAAACATGATGAAAAGTTTAAATTGATACACTTATTAAAGTTCATATTTAAATTGATACAACCCTAAATTTAAAAGACATAAATTGATAATTGTTCTAATTTTTAAGAACAAAAAATCAAAAATCAAATGGCCATCAAGCGACAATTAAGGAAATTTGAAAAAAAAAAAAAAAACGTTATTGAAACCATTTTCGATTTTTTAAAATAAAAAATACAAATTTTTATTTAAATAAACTTGATAAGGAGTAATGGATTTCTTGTGTTGTTTATTGATCTAGGTAATCGTCTTCCATCATCATATTCTCGAACTTTAATAATTGTATCAATTTAAATTTTAATAGAAAAATCTAAAAGATGTTTATACTTTATCCCAAAAAGTTCAAAAAAAGATATTTGTATTTTTGGAACTTTTTGCTATAAAGTGTAAATATTTTTAAATATATTTTATATTTAAAAAATCCTTCTTATTTAATTCTAGTTAGTATATGAAATTAGATGGTAAATAATGTTGAAAATATGAAATTTTATGCTTCATTTTTCATTTTAACAAATAAAATCTTAAAGTCCATCTTTTTTTACTCTTATTTATTTTTCATTTTAGGGTAAAGATTTCCAGATTTTTTATATGAATTAAAGCTGAATGGTAAATAATATCGAAAATTTGTATTTTTCATTTTTAAACAAATATGTTAAAGGTTTCTCAAAACAAGTTTAAAAATAAAATTTAAAATAGTTAAAAAATATGAATAAAATTATTATTTTAAAAAAATTAGAAAACTACACCTCTAAATGAAAGTGTGTTTTTTTTTTTTTTTTGGTAAATAACACAACATCAATTTAATGATATGCTTTTCTTCAAAAGATGTAATTATTTAAATTGCTACAAATAATCTATCAATATGTGATTCTTTTATCTATAAGATCTATAATATATTAAAAAAGAGGAGGTTTGAAAAACATTTTTGGACTACTATATCAGGCTCTAATATTTAAAATTACAAGTATGTCATTTTACATTCATTATTATTAATTATTAAAAATTAATTGTTTAAAGCAACTAATTATTTAAATTTTACATTGTTATTTTAAAAAAAAAAGTTCAACTCTTACTTATAACTATAAAAATAGCTATCATCTACTCTTTTTTCCTACAAAACACTTGAATGTCTCTCCTTCTTAGTTTGTTTCATTTTCTCTCTTAATTTCTTTTTTTTTTTTATGTTTATATATGTTTCAATAGATACATGTAGTTTAATGTATGCACCAATGAGAGACGAAGACACTTCAACAAAATATATACTCTTAAACATAAGTATCAATTATTTTTATTAGATACTTAAGTTATTTTATAATTAATAATTGTTATTGTTTTTATTTTTTTTAAATTGTTAGTGTTTTTTTTTTTTTTTTTTTTTGTTATAATGCTTCTCCATGTTAATATTCTTTTAATTCAACTTTCATGAAGGGAAAAAAAAACAAATATGCTCTTAAATGTAGGTATCAATTATTCCTATTAGATGTAACAAAATTATTCACTACTTTCCCATTCTAAAAAACTACTATCGTAAAAAAATAATTTCAAATCATTATATCTTTTGATTTACTTTTACATTACCAAGCATATCATTCTCAAATTTTAATCATTTTTATTTACAAGAATGTGAAAATATAACAATATGAAGAAGGTTAAATGTGAGAGATTTTATTCCTATAAAAAATGTGCATACTTATATCTGGAAACCAAATCTAACAAATTATTATTTCTATAATTAATGTGGAAGTTATCAGGTTTTTTTATACTTTAAATCTTAATCTAAAATAAAGGGATTGAATCTCACAACAGAAGCGATTTATCAATTAACATACCGAACAACTTTAAACATTTTTCAACATAATCTCCTATTTTTGGTAATAAATAATAGAATTGACTAATAACAAACCCTACCTAATATATATTTAGTTCATTCCAAACAAGAAAAACTTTAAATTTATTAAAAATTCTAATAATTTGAAGAAGTAAGGAAAGAATATCTTAGATGAGTTTTTTTTCTTTCTCTAAATTTATCAATAAACGATAAATTAAAATCATGCAAACAAATCGAAAAAAAACACAAACATCAGGGACTAATATTAACCCATAAAAATATTTAATTAACGACCAAATGAAAATTATATTATAGGAATATATAATTTTTTTAGTACATAAATTTATACAATTGATCTTAAGTCATTTTGAAAATTAATTACATTGAATAATATTTCAAAAAAATATTCAATATTTTCAAAAAACACGTGCACAAAAATATTAGTTTGTTTAAATACACACAAAAACATATAGAGTTATTTTTCCTAATTGTCATCTCCCTTTTTTGTCTTTATTTATATGCAATTGCTCATTAGTATCCGATCGTTAAATATTCTAGTTGAAATGCTTCACTCATAGGTTACTAATTTGTCTTATTCTGATAGACGATCGTTCATACCTTGAGTTGACCAATATAGAAGAAACAAAATTATTAGGAAACAATGTTAATTAATTTGTTGTTTTCGTATTTTATTAAGTGTTTATTTTAGTTATGTTTCTTTATTTTATTTGTGATTAATCAATACATTTAAAATATTAATATTGTTTCATCAATATGAGTTTTTTTTTAATTAAAATAAAGATATAATATTAGAATTATATATTAGATGAAAAGTTTTTGTAAAAAATATTTTATTTTTTTAAAGTTTTCTTTAATTTTTTTATAAACATAAAATAAAAACCCAATCACCAAATATGTTTTTTCTTATCCATTTTTAAAAACAAAAAACAACAAACAAAAAATAATTATCAAACGTATCTTTGATTTTTTGTTTTTAAAAACAAAAAAATAAAAAATAATATCGAACATATATGATTTTTTTTGTAACCATAAACCAAAAGTAAAAAATCAACAAAAAAAAATGGTTTAAATTCTATTTTGATTTATATAAACTTTATATCAAACATTTGTATTGTTTGATCTTATTTATTTATTAATGTTTAGTACAATCAGACAAGGGATTCTAACTACAAATCTCTTATTGCTAACACATTCATCATATGTCAGATGAACTATATGATCGTTTCAGTTGGTCGGTCATATTTAAAACTGTGCTAATAAATGATTTGTACATCAAATTTTAGATGGATATGGATTTTAAATTTTAAACCATATATATGAATCGGTATCAAATACGAAAACGAATTTATCTGAAATTCAGTCTAAATTGAGTTAGTTCCATTTTCATCCACAGATGTTAAACTTTCGATTCAACCCTACCTTCCTTCAATAATTTTCGACCTCACATTGGTTTTATTGGTGGTGGAATAATAGCAACTTTCAAGACATTAATTAAAGGAAAAATTGGAACTAACTATATGCATTATGACCACCTATATAAATTTATCGTCCATTTATTAACTATTTAGATTCAGTTTGATAATTGATTTTTATATTTTGATTTTTGAAATTTTTCCTTGATTTCATACCAAATCTTTATGTTGTTTTCATCGATTCTTAGTCAAATTTTGAAAAAAAAAAAAACTTTTCTAATTTTCAAAACTGACTTGGATTTTTAAAATATTTACAAAATGTATATTATATAACAAAGAAATTCTAAGGTAGAAATAGTATCTATATGCTAAAATTTAAAAAACTAAAAAACTAATACCTCATTAGATAACCATTTAAGCCATGTTTGGTAACCATTTCGTTTTTTTTATTTTTGAAAATTAAACTTATTTTTTCTAATTTTCTTACAATAGTTTGTATATTTCTTAACTACAAGAGTTGAATTCTTAACCAAATTCTAAAAACAAAAACAAGTTGTTAAAAATATTTTTTCGTTTTCAAAATTTGACTTGGTTTTTGAAAACATGGGTTAAAAGAAGATAACAAATCAAGAAATTTAAATGTGAAAGGAATGTTCATATGCTTTTTCAAAAAACTAAAAATATAAAATAAAATGGTTACCAAACGTGACTTATTTTTTTGTTTTTGAAAATCTGTTTTTGGTTTTCAAATCTTCGGTAGTCCAATTTCAGTTTTATGTTTTCCTAATTTTGAAAAACGTTTTTAAAATGGTTGAAAAATTCAATAAGGGGACAATCGTTTTTTGAAAAAAATGCATATTGCCGTATTTTCTATTTAAAAAACAATGAGGATTTTATTCATAAATTGGATGTGGGACCCAGTTCAAAGTCCGCGTAATACCTTCCAGAATTTTTTTTTTAAATAATGTTTTTTTAATAAATAATGACAAAAATAGGGTTGGGGGAAAGTATTGTCCTATGCCCAGCTCAGGAGAGAGGATGCAGTTTGATTGTAGCGCGTCGAAAGGTGTATGACAGAGGTGGGATGCTTCCGAGCTATTTCACGGATGAGACGAAGTCGATCACCTATTTATGGCACCGAACGAAGGCGTAGGAGTCGCGATGCCGGTGAACAACGATGCGGTTGGGAGTGCTGCTGGTTAGCGGCGCGGGCTCATACGAGGGAATGGTGTGCGTAGGGAAGTGCCTCATAAGCCTTGGACAGGTAGCGCACGCCTCGAGATCAGGTATGTTCCGTGGCAGTCCAAATGCCAGGGGTTGTGAAGCTGAGGGAGATCGCTTGTACCATGGTTAAAATCGGGATTCCACGCCATGTAAAGAACTCGCCCAAAAAGCTCCTCTCTTTCCTCACCGAATACGCCTTGTCTTTGATTCCCTACCGCATTTCCCCTACCAGAAACGTCAATACCCTCACGCGAACCATACGTTTGATTTTCCTCACCGAAGCCTCTATTTCACTGAAATCTTCCAAAATTTCAATTTTGCTCGACTTTTAGTCCTCCATTTGGTCTTCACTGAATCTAGCGGTCGTGTTGCTCGATTTTCCTACATTTTTTGCTGCCGAATTTTTCTTGGTATATTTCTTTCTTTAGTTGGGCGGATCTGTATTTATATGTATGTTTTTGCATGTTTTTGGGCTGAATTTTGCTTGGTATATTCCTACATTTTTGTACAGTTTATGTATGTATAGTTTATGTATAGTTAGTTTATGTATAGTTATAGTTTATGTATGTATAGTATGTATAGTTTATGTATGTATAATTTATGTATAATTTATGTATAGTGTATTATATAGTTTATGTTGTATAGTGTATTATATAGAAATCTTATATGTATAGCTTATATATGATTTAGTTTATATATGATTGATTTAAACTTAGAAATTAGAGTTTGTTGGGTTGACATATTAACTCCTTTTTTTTTTTTTTTGTCAACTATAACAGTTGAAAAAAACATAATAAATATGTCGATGCATCCTGAAGATTTAGTAATTCTTGAATCTAGAAATGATGGAGATAGTGACATCGATGTTGAAGTGGATGAATATTTGGAAACGACGGTAGTGGTGAACAAGATCTTGAATTGGTACCGTCAGAAATGTTCAACTAAATAGATTAGGAAATGACAAATTCAACGTTTGAACTAGGGTCTACTTTGGAAGAAAGGAATGTAGGAGTAGATAACTGTAGTTTAATACAGAAGGGAATGTTATTAATACAAAAGAAGATTTACAACTTGCTGTAAAAAAATATTGTGTGACGGAACACTACGAAATTGTCGTAGTGGAATCAAATCAAGACCTTTGGTATGTTAAATGTAAATCCTGGAGTGACGGGTGTGCTTGGAGTACCATGTAAATACTCGTGTACTGGGTATACGAGTTCGCTTGACCGGTCAATCAGTTAGCTGACTGGATTAAATGGTACTCATGTACCTGGTACACAAGTATGCCACATGAAAATCGTGTACCGGGTACACGATTTCACTACTCTTAAATGTAACGACCGGATCATTACATACTATGGTTCGACCGCTACGACATACATGCTTAGACTTTCTATTATGAGATGAGTTTTGTAAAAATCTCAAAAAGAACATATCTAAGATTTTATTAATTACGTAGAAAACTATATAACAAGTTTATTTTACAAAAACACCAGGATCCATAAAATACTAGCATAGTATACAAAAAATGCATATTGCCTATATATAAGTAAGATTTGATGGTTGGCTATTTGAGCGACGTCCAATTCTGCCACCTACGCTGTGTCCTTACCTACAAAGTCTGTAAAATAGGATGAGTATATTAATATACCCAGTAAGTAGTTCTCACATAAGGTAGTGACCAAAATGCACAATCACAATGCAACATGTTCTGAAACATATGATTGGGACCGAAAAACATAAAAACATGTGGTGGTCGGTTTATGCTTCTAACATAAATTTCTCCGCTCCCTAATAGGAAGATGAGGACTTAGGCGGAAAACTAACCCATCTGATGATTAGCGGGTCATGTAGTCAGTAGGGCCAGAGTCGCATCCAACATCACTAACGTAAATTTCTCCGCCCTGATAGGAAGATGAGGACTTAGGCGGAAACTAACTCATCTGATGATTAGCGGGTTTGCAGTCAGTAGGCCAGAGTCGCATCCAACATCAACCATTAACATAAATGTAAAGATTGGACTAGAGGGGTGCAACCAGACATACCCTGTTAGTCCTAGCATAAACTTGACATAGAATTGGGTCTAGAGGGGTGCAACCATACATACCCACTAGCCAAACTAGCATAATCTTGAACATAGAATTTGGTCTAGAGGGGTGCAACCATACATGCCCTGCTAGGCCCTAGAAGCATAATCTTTATCTAATTAAAATTTAAATCTTATGAATCAAACATAATGGATGGGGTCCCTTGTCGACAAACATATTTTAAACATGTAATGCAACAAACAATCACATAATTTATGCAACATATTAAAGGTACACTACCATGAAACACTGGTGAGATAACTACTTACCTTGACTGCGATCCTAATTATTCCTTATTATTCCTTATGTTTGATCAGTAGAGCTTTCTCTCTTAAACTAGAAGGAAATTTGGACAGCACCTTACCAGAGCTTTATTCTCTTCTAACCTCACAGACTTCCCACTCACACTTACTCTTTCACACGATTCTTTTTACTAAGATTTGTTTGAGAATGGGTTAAATCTTCAGGCAAAGGGTCCTATTTATAGTGGTTTTTCAGCGCTTCTCAGTGTTGACAACTCATCCTACAAATGTCTTCTTTAAATTACTTAGATTTAAGAATTTCTCTTAATTAAGATACCTAATTTTGGCTAACGTTTGCCCTTACGTCTTCAACCTTTATTTGTATTCAATTTAGGGTTCTCCATGTATAATCTATAAGATCGTGGCCAAAATTCAACGCATAATCCACACTTCTGTCCAAATCTCGCTCTTTCTATTCTCAGAATCTCGCTCTCTCCAGCTTTTCTCACTGGTCTCGCTCTCGCTCTCGCTCTCTCTACTCCCGCTCTCTCTACTCCCGCTCTCTCCAATTTCCTCTCCAATCTTACTCTCTCCACTCTCCAATCTCGCTAGTTTTCACGCGTGGGTTGCCTTCACTGCTTGTGGATTCCACTTCCCCTTTTTAACTCTTTCAAATTTTAAGAGTATATGGGCAATTAATTCACCTCCAATTCTTCTAATGAGTAGTGTCCAAACAAAAAGTTATCTATTGCCCTTTGTCTCCTAAATTAGCTAGCGTCCAACTTCTAATTAATCCTCCATGATTCTGTCCCCTTATTCATTATTTAATTTCCTGTAGTGTATGCGTACAAATTTGGGTTGTTACACTAAATCTATCAATACTTTCCCAAAATACCTATTTTTGTCATTATTTATTAAAAAAACATTATTTTTTAAAAAAAATTCTACCTTCCTACTATAGCTTGGATTTGCAATGGGGTTTGGTATCTTTCATTTTTTAAAATTAAGTTTATTTTCTCCCCATTTTTTTTATCATAATTTACAATCTTTATTAATTATAATGGTTGAATTCTTAGTCAATTTCTAAAACCAAAATAAATTTTTAATTTTTTTTTAATTTTCAAAATTTGGTTTGATTTTTTAGATCATTAGTGAAAATTAGGTAAAAAAAAAAAAAAAGGAATTTGGCCCCATCTTTTCATTTCATGTTTTTATATTTTCATTTCCTATTTTAAAATAACGAGTTCCACATTTTAGAAAAAAATTGTATAGTGCATAATGGGAAAAAAAAATCTTATTTTACATTTCAATTTTACATTTTAACAAGAATATTATAAAAAAAAAATTAAAACAATTTCTGCAAAGTTAAAGTTGTTGGAAAACAGGAAGGAAATTATTATTTTTTTAACAAATTTAGAAAAGAACAACAATTCATGAGAGGATACAATCTAATGTTTTTTCCAATAAAAAGGGAAAATATCAATTCAAACCCCTAAACTTTGGAATTGTATCAATTTAAATTCTAAACTAATAATTGTATCAATTTAAACCCTAAACTTTCATAAATATCAATTTGGATCCTCCATTATTTTATTTGGATATACTTATAAAAATTTAGGGTTTAAGTTGATACACTTATGAAAGTTCCAGGTTTAAATCGATACAATTATTAGTTTGAGGTTTAAATTGATATTAATCCCAAAGTTCATGGTTATAACTGATACAACTATTAATTTATGGTTTAAATGGATACAACCATCAAAGTCCAATGGTATAAATTGATATTTGCCAAAAAAAAAAAAAAAAAAATTACTATTTGAGTTGCTACAAATACTTTATAAATATATGGCTTTCTTCTTCATTTAGAAATACACAAAAACATAATTAGAGATATTTCGGTGCACTTGTTGATCCATTTCATACCATTATCTAAAAAAATAAAAAATAAAAATAACACAAACATTTTTCCCTCCAATCCTCATCTCTTTTTATAAATACAATTACTTTAATACACTGCAATGTTTGTTAAATTCTATGATTAAAGTGTTGCATCTACATGTTAGAAGTGCAAAAGGGTATTTATATGCTTAATTTTTCAAAAATCAAAAATAAAAAATCCAAATATTTGATAGAACATGATCTTAATTTTTTTTTTAACTTTTTGGTTTTTGAAAATTAAGCTATAAACACTACGTTTATCTAGATTATTTTTCCTTTTTCTCTACCCAAAGTTTTGAAACTTAAAAAAAAAAAAAAAAAAAAAAAAAAGAAAACTGAATTTTTTTAAATTTAACAATGAATTCAAATATCCCCTTAAATAAAAACTACAACACAACTTTTAAAATTAAAATATAAATGACTATCAAATAGAACTGAAATTACTTACATTTAAAGTTTCAGTTCCATTCCCATCTTATAATAATTTGATATGTTTAAGGAAAATCAAAGTCAACTAAAACATTTAAAACATCGTGATAGCAAACATCAAGATCAGCCTGAACAATATTCTAAAAGTCAGCAACCTACATAAATAACATAGGAGATATTGTTGGATTTACAAATTTGTGTTGAATTAAATTGAAATTTTATTGTTTAAACTAAAAATATAGCACATTAAGCATAAATATGAGATTAAAATTACATGTGCTATAGCAACCAAACTCAAACCCAATCTGTCTTAAAGAAGAAAACACCAAAGGAAAAATGGAAGAATTAGGAGATAAAGATAAAGTTGGGCAAGGAATCAAGAAATTGGTTTCATTTAATACAAAAATTTCAATCAACTCAATAAATTTTTTCATTTAACTCAAATGACGTAAATCATGTACTATCAACTTCAAAAAGGAAAAAAGAAAAACAAGAAAGAAAGACTTGGTAAATTTTTTTGTACAATAGTTGGTAACATATCCTTTTATGTCAGTTGAACCACAGATCTCGTTGATACTAACACATCCGTATGTCAATTTCGTTAGTAAATTTAGTTGAGTCCTATGAAGTACAGACATAAATACGGCTATACGATACGGATACGATCGGATACGACAATTCGTTAATTTCTAGAAAAAACTAAGATACGGATACGTCTAAGGATGCATAATTTTTTATATATATTTTTTAATATATATATTTCTAAAAAAAAGAGGATATTGATACGTTGAAGATACATTTTCTTTTTCTTTAAGAAAATCTAGGATGTAGATAAATTTATGCTAATAATAATAACACAAAATAGAATACAAATACTGAAATACAATACAAAAAAAGCAACATCTAAGATGTTGAAATACATTTGTTAATAAAATGTAATAGAATAGTGACTCATATTGCAAAGAAGAAGAAGAAGAAGATTAGATGGAGAAGTAAGAAGATAAACGTTCTTCATTGAATTGTTGAAGATATCCAAATGGTTTATATTTTGGTGAACTTTGTGGGGACTCAAATGCGAAGATGGAGATTAGATGATTTTAGTCTAGGGTTTGGTCCGTTATTTTTTTTTTTTTTTCCTTTTAGTTTTGGACTCGAGTAGTGAGTTTTTTAAATAGATTGCCTAATTTTAGATTGGGAAAGATTAGATGAGTTGCTTGTTTTTTTTTCTTTAAAAAAAGTACGCGTAGAAATAGATATGTCAAATCACGTATTAGATACATATCTGGAAGTATCGGTATCCGATACGTGTCTGATATGGATTATTTGTTTCACATGAAGTATCTGTATTTCATAGGTTGAGTCATATCCAAATAATTAATTAAAAACTACTAGTAGGTAAATTTTCCCCTCAAGAAGAGAGAGACATTTAATTTCAAAACCTTTCCTAAACTTGCAATTTCAGCCATACAATCTTCTACTCTCTGTATTTCTTACTACTGCCTAACTACAACTCATTGTTTATAAAAACTAACACATCTTTATTTTTTGGTTACTTATATTTTGTTATCTTTGTTTTTTTACACACATTGCTGAGAAGAAATTGAGCTTCTAATTTCTTTCATTGCTAAAATGAAGGGCTTGAGTGTTCATCAACTCCAATTCATTTTTGGCCTCTTGGGTACTAATAATCCATTCTTTTTAATTTTGTAGAACAACCCTTGTAATTTCTATAATTTTATATGAATTGAATTTTGATCTTTGAAATAAATGACCATAAGAATCTTTTCCATGCTCGAAAGTAACAATTCAAGTTTTGTTTGCTAACAATTTGGTTTTTAATTTTTAAAAATTAAGCATATTAATGTCTCATCCAGTATCTATCCTTAAATTTCTTAATTTCTTTTCTATTTTTAATAGTATTTTAAAAAAACCAAGACAAGTTTTGAAATTAAATAAAATAATCTTAAAAAGTTTTATGAATTCAACTTTTTTTTAAGAACAATGCTAACCATTCTAAAAAATTTAGAGGAAATAAGCTTAATTTTTAAAAAATCAAAAATCAAATTGTTACTATTACGTAAATAATTAGGGTAAGTTTTAATTTAAAAGATTATTAGATTATTTATGTAAATATTTCCTTAATAAAATACCTTTTTGAGATTGGTTTCTAGTTCCCAATTTGCAATTTTGCATTGATTGATTGATTTTTACTTTCTTCTTTTGCAGGTAATATAATATCTTTTATGGTCTTCTTAGCACCTGTGTAAGACAATTAGGCTATGTTTGATAACGATTTTATTATTCAAATAGATTCGTTTATTTAAAGAATATGTTTACAATTAATAATATATAATTTTTTAATTGGTTTTTTATATTTAGAAATGATGTTTATGAGTAATAATATTTAAGTTAATTTTGTCCTAATTATATGTTATTCTGTGTTTAGGCCAACATTTTGGACAATCTACAAAAAGAAAACTTCAGAAGGGTTCCATTGTATACCATATGTGGTGGCTCTAATGAGTGCAATGTTGCTTCTCTATTATGCTGTGCTTAAGACCAATGCCTATTTGTTAATCAGCATAAACTCTTTTGGATGTGTCATTGAAGTTATCTATATTGCACTCTACTTCTATTATGCTCCTAGAAAGCAAAAGGTCTTTATATATATTTACATATAATTCATAAGATTGATCTAAAAATGAGATATCAAAGATCCCGTTCGATAACGATTTTATTTTTAAAAATTATTCTAGCTTTATCATGAATTTTTTTACCATGATCTTTATATTTATTAAAATAACATTCAAATTCTTGATCGATTTGCAAATAATAATGATGATAAAAACTTTTTTTTTTCATTTTAGAAAATAATTGACATGGATGATTATTAGTGATATAGTTTGAAAGTATAGATAAGAAACTAAAAAGCTCATAGGCGGTAGAGTTTACAAGCTAAGTTTTTAAAAAATTAAAAATAAATAATTAAAGTTGTGATTCATAAACATTTGGATTCGGGTAGTTTTAGTTTTTGTAAATTTAAAATTTAGGATAATTATAGTGGATAACATTATTGGGATTAATAATTAGGAATAGTTGTAAATATAAACATTAGACCAAAAGTATTAGTAGATATAACATAATAGAAAAAAATTGTAAATATGGCCAAATTTAAATAGTTTATCCATGATAGACCACATTATTGGTAGAAGTCTAGCAGTGATAAACCATATCACTGGTACGAGTCTATCAACGATAGAAGTCTATCGCTAATAGACTTGTCTATATTTGCATTTTTTTTTAAATGGTGTTGTAACTTGGTTATTATTCTTAAAAATGTTACCAATTGCAATTATCTTAATAATTAAGTGTATAACAATATTTTTAAAAAATTATGAATATTTATTAGTGATAAACTCTATCACTATTTGTGATAGACTCTATCTTGATAAATTTATACTAGTGATATAACCCATCAATGATAGACTCCAAAAACCAGATCTAAATTTTGTTATATCTACAAATTATTTTGTATTATGCTATATTTACTAATATTTTGGATCTGATTATTATATTTGTAACTATTCCTTAAATTTATAAACACACATACATGTATTAATATAAGCTTTCTTCATTTCATTATCCTATACTTTTGTAACTATGTGGTTTTCAAAATCCGTGCAAAGTTTAAAAAGACGAAGATCATAAAAAAAACATACGAAAAACAAGTACAACTTAAGAAAAAAATCAAATGATTATCTAACCCGTCTAAATTAAGTTTTTATTTTTCCTTTTTTGGCAGATATTTACATTGAAGTTGTTGATGATATTCAACTTGGGGAGTTATGGAGTAATGGTAGGGGGAACAATGCTTTTATTTCATGGAAATAAGCGCACAGATGCTGTTGGATGGATTTGTGCAGCTTTCAATCTTGCTGTTTTTGCTTCTCCTTTGAGCATCATGGTTCTCCATCTCTCTCTATTCTTTATTTCAAATCTTGCTTGTTTATATATTTAAATAGTCAAAATCAGTATAGTTCAACGATACCGATGTATACTATTTCCTTTGAGATTGGAGTTTAAAATTCATGTACTCGGTTTGTTGCACTAAAAATATTACATTTAATTGTACTCTAGAAAATAAAAAGTAATTGTGTAGATAAAAGGTTACAATTTTTAACTATTTATAAATCAACGTGTTTTTTTTTAAATAAAGTTAGACGAAAGATAGTTGATATTAAAATGATAATATAATATTAAATTTACATTCAATCAACTTAAATTTTTGGGTCAATAGTTGATTTTAAAAATAATATGAATTAATTGTTAACTAATTAATTATTTGTTAATTGCAATCATAGTCAGTGGTTTACCTATATATTAAATTTATGGAAATTTTTAAAATATTTATAAATATAACAAAATATTATAGTATATCTACGGTAGATCGTGATAGAATATTATTGTCATATTAGACACAATAGTAGTCTATCGCGGTCTATCGTACTATATAAATATTTTGATTTATTTTGTTATGTTTGAAATGTTCTTTAATGTATTCTATTCATTAATATGCATGGATTCTGATTTTTAATACACATTGTTAAATCTTCAGGTTTTTTTAGTACCCTTCAAAAAAATAGTTTTGAAGTGTTAACAAAATCTCAAGAGTGAAACTTGTTTTATAAATTGTTATTTTATTAATGGTTCAATTTTTCTGTTGTATTTTAAAAAGCTAAATTACCTAAATCAATAAACTTATTTTTTTAAAGAATAAAACGTTTTTTGGGTAAAAAAAAGAAAGTTAAGAGTAGGCTTTTTAGTTTTTACTAGTATGTTACTAAATGATATTTCTTTTCTTGAAAAAGTTACTAATGAATTTAGTTACTTGAGTAAAAGGAATTCCATCTAGGATTATAATTAGGGGAGTTGTAAAATATAACAACTAAGCTTAATTAAAAGTATTAACATATATATCAAAATACAAAAAAAAATAATAATAATAGATATAACAAAATTAAGATCTAACTCTGGGTGTCTATCAGTGATAGTATATATTGCAGATAAGAGTCTATCAACGATAGGGTGTATCATTAGTAAGTTTTATTCTATTTGCAATTCTTTGAAAATGTTGCTATGCACTTAATTATTAGCTATAAAGTGTTACCCATTACAAATACTTAAATATTTTAATGGATTCAATTTCAAACTAGTAAATTTATATTTTATTTTCTCCTTCTAGAAATAAGCTTATCTACAAGATAGTTTTAAAATTAGTTAATGTGTATTATGCAGAAAAGAGTAATAAAAACAAAAAGTGTGGAGTATATGCCATTTTCACTATCATTCTTTCTGACTCTATCAGCCACTATGTGGTTTTTCTATGGCTTCTTCATCAAAGATCTCTTCATTGCTGTAAGTCTAACTCTACCATTAATTACATTTCTATTTTTCTATATCCCTAAAAACCTAACCCCCTTTCTTTCTTTATTATTCTTAATTATGCAAATACCCACTTTCATCCATCTAATTAATCTTTAATTCTCATTAACTTCTCTATTAACCCCCTTTCTTTATTTATTTCCATTTATTCTTAGTATAATCTCTATTTATCATCCATATATAAATTTCACTGCCTAATAAACTACTTATGAATCTTTAGTTATATATATCTTGAACTTTTGATATTGAATTTAACAAAAAGTTTTGCTTAGATTCCACATATAGACCTATACTTGGCCCACATGTATTTTTTTTTCCCTAAATTTATAGTACTCAAACAAGTAACTTAAAACTTTCATTAAATGCACAACCAAAAATTAGTGACATAAATGAACTTTGAAGATAGACCAAGGGTGAAGAAATTAAAGTAAGTGTGAAATTAAATTTAAAACTTCTTATGACTTTTTTCAAAAAGATAAAACAACTTCTTTATGAGATTGATGCACACATCATTTGTCGTTATCAAACAAGTTTTTGAAGCACATATTCTTCCATGTTTTTAAAAAACTAAAAATAAGATATAGTTATCAAATAAGTTTCTATTTCCGTTTTTTTTAAAAAAAAAATAAGAAATATAAATAGTAATCAAATAATTTTTTGTTTCTACTCCTTAAAAACACATGAAACAAGAAACAGTATCAGGCTGAAACCTAATTAACTTGCACTATATGTAAGTATGGTTAGTGTCTTAAGTGAGTGAAGTAGAGAAAAGAAATCATCAAAATGACCTTCCTTATGGTAAGAACCTATATTATTTCTATTTTTATATGCTTATTTGGGAAAAAAAAACCAAAAGAAGGAAAAAAAGGGTTGATGAGACCTTCATATTATTTATTATATGTACTTTTTTTAAAAAAAATCAAATGTAGCACTTAATCTTTTTAACAATAATTTCAAAATATATATATATATACATATATAAAATAATTGCAATTGGTAGCATTTTTAGGAATAATAACTAAGTGTATAACATCATTTTTTTAAAAAAATGCAAATATAGCTAAGTCTATCAGCGATAGACTTCAATCGTTGATAGACTCTCAATCTATCAGCAATAGAATTCTATCATTGATAGACCTTTACCAGTGATATGATCTATCACTAATAGACTCCTACCAATAATATGGTCTATCACTAATAGATTATTTAAATTTAGCCATATTTGTAATTTTTTTTTACCTTATTATATCTGCTAATACTTTAGGTCTAATGTCTATATTTGCAACTATCCAAAAAAAAAAAAAAATTGCCTACATGATTTCTATTTTTATATGCTTTTTTGAAAAGAGAGAAACCTTTAAATTTTATTTCACTATGTCCTTGCTTCATGTAATATATTAGTTGATTAATATAGATAGATGAATATTATTCTAGATATTGAATAAAAATAATGAAACCATTCACTCAGTAACTTATATTAACTATATTAAATGATTCACAACACATTCTAATTTTTGTTACATGTAATTGTAGTAATTATATATTTCCTTTATTATGCTTTATTTGCAACTACTCAATAGAGAAAAATTAAATTGTTAATTTCTTTGCCTATGATTTTCTCAGCTACCAAACATTGTGGGGTTTCTACTAGGAATGATCCAAATGATAATGTACATGATATACAAAGATAGAAAGGGAAATAACTTTGAAGGAAAAGAAGAGAAACTTGAGGAAGGAGGTGACCAAAGTCTCTCAAAAGTCAAGAATCAAAGAGAAACAAAGGAGATCAATATGGGAGAAACCAATAACAATGCATGAATATAAAAGGGCTTGTGTCTAGGAAGGTGTAAAGAAAAATATAATGTGTTGCATGAGAGTTAGAGAGTAAGGTTGCTTTAATATAGTGTGTAAGAATACAAAGGGATGTGCTTTGCATTTAGAGAACTTCAATGAAATAATGGGTTACCTTTCTTAGTTGAAGTTTGAAAAAAAAAACAGGTGAATTTAAAAACTAATTACATGTTATAATACACTGAATAACAAGTATGCAAATACAATAAAAAAAAAATAAAGTCACATAAATTAGTAATCCAATTCGGTACAATATCACAGATACGTCTAGAAGACGGTGTTTTAGGTGAAAAAAAACTTCACTAATGAAAAAGTTAAACAATTATAACTAAGCTTTATCAGTTAGTTTCCTCTACAATGACTCGTTTATAAATTGCTGGGAATGCGACCAAAGTTCCACATTGGTTAGATAAGAGGAGGATCGTGGGTATATAAATGAGAATGACTATCTTCATTGGTATGAGGCCTTTTGGGATGAAACAAAAAACAAAGCCATGAGGGTTTATGCCCAAAGTGGACAATATCATACCATTGTGGAGATAGTTTGAGGGTCTTGTCCCTATCAAGTGGTATCAGAGCGATGTATAGTGGAGCCTTAGAAGTAGTCATGGTGTGATCCGTGGTTGAACTCTATTGGATAGGTGGTATGCTCGGGTGAAAATGAGTTAGCCCTAGATATGAGTGTTTTTTGGTTTGAAACAAAAAACAAAGCCATGAGGGTTTATGCTCAAAGTCGATAATATCATATTGGAGATAGTTTGAGAGTCTTATCCCTATCATAAATGCTCTTTGCTCAACCGATATTTGAGTTAGGCTCAAACTAACTTACTTAGACTCTTACATATGAACTCTAATTAACTTCTCCCTAAATGCATTAAGAACACTTGAACACGTATGTGTCAAACAAGTAAAACACCTTTTAGGCTAGTCTAAATGACCATAGGCTATAATGCCTCAGTTGCAAGGTGAACACCACAACTTTAACCACATGTCTAAGAAAAAAGAAGTCCTTTTAAGATTTTATTTTCACACCAGGAAAGTATTGATAACCAATAGAGTGGCCAATCCTACAACGAGACAATGCATCGCAACATATAGTGCTGCTTTGAAGATAATCTCGAAATGGAGAAAAATCCAATGTTTTAGTTTATTTGATGAACACTCTCTCGCTTTTTGGGTTCTTCATGCAAAGGACTAGAGGGTGGATGTGCTCTCTCCTAAAATATGATACTTGAATACAATAATTAATGTTCATTTATTAAAAATTGACTAACAGTGTTTAGTTCAAATCATCCTAGACCATTAGGGTTGTTCAAAAAACTTGATCGAAAAAAAACCGATCAATCAATCCAATCTGATCCATACAGTTTGGATTAGATTATCAACTCATTTGGGTTAGATTGGATTTGAATAAATGAAAATTTTGTGGATTGGATTGGTTCATGGTTCACTTAAAATAACATAAACTAACTCGAACTTATTGTTAACTTTAAATATATATATATATATATATAAACTTATTATACAATTATATATACATATATTTATTTGAGTTTTGTTTTTTTTGGATAATTTATTCTCTAATAACTCCTAAAAATAGTTTTTTAGCTCTTTAGAAAGAAACAATTATTATATAAATTGAAATTAAGTTTAAATCTTAATTCAATATATGAAAATAATTAAATCAAATATTTTCATATTAACATCATACTTCTTTTTATAACATAAATTTAAATAAATAACCTGATTAACCCAAACCAACCAAACTCGAATGTTTCATGGTTGGGTTGAGGTGGGTTCATTTTTTAATAAGGGTTATTTGGGTTGAAGAGATTAACAAACCAAACAATTGGGTTAGGTCTAAATAGTCCTTCAACCCAACATAACACAACTCAACTCACGAACATTCCTATACACCACATGTTGAACTTAAGAAAAAAAACAAATTCTCTTTTAAGATATTGTTTGTCTTTTTATCATAGCAAATGGGTCATTAATTTTAAATTTGTGATATTTTGGATCTTTGTAACAAGTAACGTTTTGAATAGAGATGCCCACCTAATATTTTCTATTAACATTTTACTTCTTTTTAGAACATAAATTTAAATAAATAACCTAATTAACCCGAACCAACCCAAATCGAATGTTTCATGGTTGGGTTGAGGTGGGTTCATTTTTTAATAAGGGTTATTTGGGTTAAAGAGATTAACAAACCAAACAATTGAGTTAGGTCTAAAAAGTCTTTCAACCCAACCTAACACAACCCAACTCACGAACATCCCTATACACCACGTGTTGAACTTAAGAAAAAAAAAAAAAAAAAAAAAAAAAAATAGATTCTCTTAAGATATTGTTTTTGTCTTTTTATCATAACAAATGGGTCATTAATTTTAAATTTGTGATATTTTGGATCTTTGTAACGAGTAACCTTTTGAATAGAGATGCCCACGAGGTGGGCACGGGAACGGGAATTCTCAGGAAACCTGCGGGGATCGGGGCGGGATTCTCGATCCCTGCGAAAAAAATTTTCCAAAAAAAATTCTCATTTTTTTTAATATATTCATTTTTAGAAATTTTGTTTATCCTCAACCAAATAAAATTATATATATTAAATTAGTTATTTCCAATACATTTCATTAAAAAAATACTATAAAATTTCCTAATAAAGAGAATGTTATTATATGTGTAAAAATATAATTTAATCCTATAATTTCTAAAAGTTAAAATTTAAATATTTCAATATCATTATCTAACCTTCTATTTAAATACGACAACATTTATGGTTTGAGGTAGAAACCCTTAAATGTTAAAACAATTTAGAAAGATAATAAAGTACACAAATATTGAAATGAAAATTAGAAAATAACTAATTTTCTATAACACAATTTATGTAAAATGTATATAATAATAATAATAATAATAATAATGAGTTAATGTAGAATATTAATTTGTTAATTAGTTGGTAATTATTTTAAATTTCATGTTAGATTAAGGAAAAAAATGAATTGTGATAGATTTGTAATTAAGTAGTTTGGAATGGACTAGAAGGAGACCTAATTTTAAAAGAATTTATTATATTGTGTGTTTGTAAGCTAGAACGAAGGTAAAATGATAGCAAATACTCACTCTAGAAAAAAATAGTAAAAAAATAAAGGTAAACCTAGTGGTAAACAAGTTTGAGGGAGGAGATGTGGGGAAAATGGTTTGAAATAGTAAGTTTTAAGTTTTTATCTTATAAAATTAGTATTTTTTTAAATTCATAAAAATAGTTTTTCTCGGTCCATCTCAGACGAGATCGATCATGAGATTTTAGTTAAAAAATCAACTTTTTCCAACTTATCGATTGTTTAAGGCTTTCTCGGTACATCTCGCCAGATTATACACGGAGATTTATGTGTATCTCAGTGTTAATCCCGAGCAAAATAATACTGAGATTCTATATATTTGAGCTTTTTCGATGAAATCTTGGACATAATTAACACCGAAATTTATATATTTGAGCTTTATCGGTGGTATCTCATATAGGATTAACACTAGGATTCTGTATATATCCCAAAATCTTACCCAATTTTTCGAACAAATCGATCTTTCCCAAAATATAAAAAATTTGAATCAATTTGAAAAATCAAATTTGATAATTGAAAACCCCATCTGGAATTTTGAAAATTCATATAATTGTGAAAACATAAATTATGCTAAAGATTTGAAAAACTACGTAATAATTTATTATAATATTTAATAAACATAATTGAATTTGGAGAAATTTGAAAATAGAATAAGATTTGGTATAAGATTTGAAAAGATTACATAAAAAAATTAGCAAATCTCAGTGTCTAATCAGGTGAGATGCACCGAGAAGGCCCAAAATATTCGATAAGTTAGAAAAAAGTTGATCTTTTAACTAATTCTCAATGGTTGATCTCGTCTAAGATGGACCGAGAAAAACTATTTTTACGAGTTTAAAAAAACGTGCTAATTTTATAAGGTGAAAACCTAAACGTGCTATTTCTGACAATTTCCCAAGATGTGATGTACTTAGCAAGTTATGTCATAATTAAGGTTAGGATAAACTCATGTTTAATAGAACGGATTGCCTTCATGTTAAGGCAACCCATTAGACTAGTTGGGTTACAGTATAATTGTTTGGGTCGATTGGATAAATGACCAAAACAAAATGGGATTTTTAAAAAATGTCAAAAATTATTTCAGTTTGGGAAAATGGCCAAAAAGCTAAATCTCCTACTTTTCAAAATCTACAAATGGACAAATTTATCCTTGCATTATAATCTCTATTATGGTGTATTTTAAAAACAATATCTAATAAACTAAAAACAATATCTAATAAAATCTAAACTAGGAAGGTTGGAATGCAAGTATTATTGAATTCACCTGATCAGATAGTACCATATTTTTGGAACGTCCAGTGCTAAAGTCATTGAATGGGTAAGTCGCCAATCCCTAAAACGAACTATGTAATGTACTTTATCTGCTGGATTATAGGTGGGCATTTTACAAGAGGTTTCTATTGTATCAATCTACCCTTTTCAATTCCTTTTGAATCATATACTCGAAGGTGGGTGCAGGGCGAACAATTTCAAAGTAGACTCCCATTCATTAGATAGAGAAGAACGCCAAGACTGCGTGATCCACCGTTGAACTTATTCCTTCCTCCATACTAAAAGCCTAGGAAAACTCATCTAAAACTAATTTAACAAACTAAAAAAATAATGTTTTTCGGAAAAAGAAAAGTTTAACAAATTAAAAGAAATAATGTTTCTCCGAAAAAGAAATATATGGAACATTCCTGACAAAGTATGAGAAGAAGTGTCAATTAATTCCCTACCAAACTTTCAAATCAAATACCTTGTAATAAAAAAATAATGTTGCAACCTTAGATTGAACCATGCGAATACTTCTAAATCACATCCATATATACGAATACTTTGTACTATAAAATAATGTTGCAGCCTTAGATTGAACATGCAAATACCTTAAATTGCAAAAATATTTGTTTGAATCATGCAAATATAAAGTACTAAAAAAAGAAGCCACACAAATACCTTGAACTTAACAATAAAATCTTTGTTGAGTCAAGGAAATATACTATATACTAAAAAAAAGAGGAGAGTTGGGCTAAACAAAATAGAGCTCAAAGATAAAACAAAATACATACATTCTACATTCTTCATTATTCTACAAACTACATACATTGAATTATCTTCCAAATTAACAGTTTTGAAATTGAATTTTTCTTTGTTTTTCTACTTTTTTTTCTCTTTAAATTTTCAACTATGTTAAGATGGTATTTGTTATGGAAATTTCATGTGAAGGGTAAGATTTAGAAGATTATTTGGAAAAGGAAGCTGCATCATCCTCAACCCTTTGTCTAATTAATCTAGAGTATAATGTGTGGAAATGCAAAGATAACGTAATTTCAATTTGCCTTCTTAGATCCATGTCTCAATTTCAATTCAGCTAAAGAAATTTGGAACACTACAATAAATATATTTTGCTCCAAGTTTAGATGAAAATCAAGAACAAACTATCCACAATGAAGAAAGGAGGGTCACCATTTGAAAGAATATTTCATCAAAATTCAGCAATGTGTCGATGCCCTAGCTTCAATTGGTAAGCCTATCTCTCCAGATGATCATATCGCTTAATTAATTAATAATAAAATAAGTTAATTTTTTTCAATTAAACAAGTTTTAATATATAATCATAGTCACTTTTTTTAAATTAAAAACATCGTTTAATGATTTAAAATCAATTAGTTTATATTTACTTCTTGACATGGGACAACGTGCTACACTTCTAAAATTTTGCCAAAAAAAAAAAAAATCCAACACTTTTGACACAAAAAGTCGAAATGAGAGCAAACTTGTGAATACAGATGGCACTGATCTTCCTTCAACAAATCTTATGGTGAATACACCTGATAAGAACAACATTGATGCTCATAAGGGTACTCAATTTTTTAGAATAATTAGAATCGAAGGGGCAAAGGTAATGACGATGGAGGAGAGGACGAAACTCTTGGAACAATCAAAATAAACCTAAATGCCAAAATTGTATTAAATTTGGTCATACAGCATCAAAGTGCTACTTTCGTTATGTTCCTTCAACTCCATTATAAGGTCAACGTTCATTTTCTTGGTTAGCAATTTGTATCTAGATTCGGGTACCACAAATCATCTCATTCACAACTATGGTTTTTCATCATTTACTTGTCCTACTTTCAAACATGTTCGTGTTCTGAATAATCTTTTTCACGTTCATTCTATAACAAAGAATCTAATAAGTGTATGTCAATTTGTTAAAGATAAATGGCATATTTTTTAAATTTCACCCTACTCTTTGTTATGTATAGGATCAAACTACTGGCCAAACTCTACTCCAAGGGATGCTTCATAAAGGACTTTATTGGTTTAATCTTGATATTATTAAAAATGGAAAAAATGCATAGTATTAGGCAAATGTTTTGAGTTCATCAGAGTCGAGTAATGTTTTGTCTTCTTCATATTTGACATTATCGTTTAGGCCATCCAAATTTATCTGCTGTTAAAACTGTTATTAGGTAACCAACCTAACTTATGATTGCTTGTTCAATTTCACCAGTATTTGTACATCTCCTATACAATTAGTTGTTTGTGATTTATGGGGCCTTGCCTATAAGCACTCTCAAAATGGTTTTCGATATTACATTAATTTTGTGGATGTGTACAGTCATTACACTTGAATCTATTCTCTAAATTCTTATGTCTTGTAGAAAAATGATTAAATAAACCGATACTAAGACTTCAAATTGATGGTTACGATGAATTTAAAACTTTCATTTATTTCCTTCAAATCAATAGCATTGAGCATCGCATATCTTGTTCTTATACATCTCAGCAAAACAGGGTAGTTAAGCACAAATATATACATATTGTTGAATTGATTTAACCCTTTTGTCTCAATCTTGTTTACCAATGGAATTAATATAAATATGATTTATATTAAATAAAGAAGAGTAGAACTATGCTTTAAATATTACATATGATGTGATATTAAAACCTATATGTTATAAATATAATATGATAAATTAGTTATTATATTGATTTGTAATAAAAACAATTATGAGATAATTGTGATTGGTTTCTCCTTTAACTATACGTGAAGTGGGAGGTTATTATCAGTTTTAATAACTGAAGAATATAAAGTGAAAAGAGTTTTCATTTTTTCATTTCTTTCGAATCGTGCATCACAATTAATCGAGTGAAAAGAGAGAGCTATATGATAGCCCTTTTGAGAGAGTAAACAACGAGCGAGTTTACTAGACGATTGCTCCTCGTTACTAAACGATTGAGTATCCAATGTCTATACGATAGATTAAACCTTTCTCCTACTTACTCGATCGTTTACTTCCTTCTTCCCTCTTCTAAATTCACACAGAGCCCACACCTCCTGGATTCTCACACCGAGAATACCAAGGAAACCGAGTGGTAGTGTTGAGTGCCACTGTTTGAGGGTTGAGGATCGAGTCTTATCCAATTGAGTTCGAGGATCTGACAGTTCGTGATTTCACTGGTTGTTCGTTGGGTTCGAGCTTGTGATCGAGTTTGCTGGGACGCCTGACCAGTGTAGATCGAGGGAATACTTGAAAAAGAGTTCTTCAAAGGTATGATACTCGATTCTTTTTGTTTTAATTGAAAGCATGCTATAATTTACTTTATAATGCATAACTGTTCTTGTATGTTTGTAAATGCTTTATTCTTTCACAATGGGTTTGGAAAGATCTTGCTTCCACTCAATGGTTCTCTTGAATAAGAGTTCCTTCACAATCAACAACCCCATCCCCTCTATAAACAATTTAAAAAAATTGCACCTATCAATCTCGTATGAAGTAGTCCTAGCCAAATCTCACTCACTATGCTCCTGCCTCCACAAGAATAACGTAGCCCACCTTGAACCCGTTGCTTTGAGCACCTGCATCAATGAAATAATATATCAAAACTACAACATATAGATTAAAACAACTTAAAATTACTAAACTTAAGTACCACAACCTACAATGTCCTATAAAACTTTATAACTCCATGAAAGATTTTGTAAGTTAATTAGAAGAATATGGACAAACTCATATGGGCACTTCCAAAACAATATAAGGAATATAATTCTTATAGTCAACCAAATATGAATAGTGTTAAAAAATACATTTCCAAAACTTCTATCAAATCCATCTACCCACATAACAACTATCACATGTACCAATCCAAAACTACCTTTGACATTGTATTATGGTACCTAACTATGAAACTTGTCGAATGTGTATAACTTAGGACAAGAGAGCTGCATAATAATTTTAGATCATACCTCTTGAAGGAAAAGCAACTAGACATAATAAAATAGAGCCCAACAACTCAAACGTCCACATACTTTTCACGAAGCTAGAACTTTTCTCATAGCAGTACCTTGATGTCAATAAAGAACCACTTCGTATAAAATATCCTACAAATGATACAAACACAAAGTTTCAAACAAATATCCTCAACTTTGGTCAACACATCAAGATCAATATAAAATATCCTACAAATCTTGTAGACACAAAGCTTCAAACAAATATATCCAACATAAATATTGTTGGGATTGGTGTCCTAATTCTCTCGGAGTCTCATTGTTTTGTAAAGATACACATTGTTTAATGAATAAAATAAGTTTTATTTAATTCTGGCATTTACTCATATCCAATAAACAAAGCTCTTTGGTTATCTTATGTGAACTTAAGCATGTATATGTGATATACAAGTGGATCATGCTTTAAGTGATAACCTAAATAGATCTGTAGTATAAGGATTAAGGTGGGATACCTGATCCTGGTGACACTATGGATACGGCCTGCTTTGTAGAGGTTTTCAAGTATTGTAAACTACTACAAATGGTAAATCCTGACCATCATGTAAAGATGTGCGAGCGGGGGTGTCCTATACAAAGAGTTTGTATAAGACCTTGACCACGAGATAAATAGACTCTGTATATAATGTTGTTGATACTAGATACTTGCATCTCACCTAAACGACATAGGTGACACAACCTCAATCCTGAGTGTTTTGAGAACTCCTGCCTTTGAGGACAGTTCTTTGATTAGTATAGGTGAGAGTGGCCAGATTGCCAACTCAACATGCCTACCTTTTTGGGGACTTGTTTGATCTGGGAGCTTGAAACTCAATCCACAAGATGAAATTCACTTCTTTCCCAAAGCAGGGATAAGTAGAGAGATTGCTCCCTTAAGGGTTGATTCCGGGACTTGAACATAGTGGCCACAGCTTCTCTTTGGAAGAGAAGACTCAGTCATAGTAGGACAATGACTTATGTTCATTAGAGAGATCAGTGGTACTTTAGGAGACAGATGTAACTACAGGGGCATAACGGTTATTGGCCCAGCTATACTTACGAGCGATCTGTGAAGGGTTGTTGCACTGCTAATTGGTTAAGATAGACACGTAATTATCTGTGATAAGGAGAGTTTAGCTGTCGATCTTTAGTGGAATGCCTGATAGTTAACGGATGGTGGATCCAGTGACTAAAGAGATTTAGTCAGTTATTCACGTACCGTTGGAGCTTCGAGCTACAAGTCCATAAGGTACCTTTGGTAGCTCAATAGATTCAGTTGAGGATCAGTTCTTGGTGTGATTTGAAATGTTCAAATTGACAAGAGGTATTTTGATTATATATGATATAATCGGTATTATGTATGAGATACATATAGTGGAGGATTAATGTAAATGAGATTTACATTAAGTACCATGGAATAGAAAAGAACTATGGTTTATATGTTTCATGAGATGAAAATATTAAAACTATAGATTATAAAATATAGTATGATAAGTTGGTTATCATTTATATTTATAATAATATTAATTATTGGATAATTAATTCTTTTTCTTTAATAACCAATTGAGTGAGTGGTTATTAATGATCATGGTAACCGTGAGATAAAAAGAAAATGGTTTTCCTAATTTTAGTAAGTTTTCATAAAAAGTTTTTTGAGATTTTTCTCGGCAAAAGGATCTCACAAAGTTATCAAGTAAATATTAGATTTTACTAAACGATAGCTTGGGCTAGTTAAACGATCGTACAGTGGCGAGTTAAACAATCGTACAATAATTTACCAAACGATCACATAGCTTTTGCTAGACGATCACTTGTCCAAAGTAAACGGTCATGTAGTGTCTGTAAGCGATGATCGAGCTAAACGATGAGCTAAACAATTGCATAACTTTTGCTAGACGATCGCATAGCTTTAGCCAAACGATTGGCATTGACCTATACGATAGGTCTCCACCATCTCCCACTTGCCTAGTCGTGTACACAATCGGTGTTTCCTCCTTCATCTGCCTCATTCCAAGTCCGAACAAAGCCCACTCTCTGGATTCTCATACCGAGAATACCAAGGTAGCCTTCTTGGTGGTGTCATATCAACTCGACACCGTCGGGGTACTGTGGAGGTCGTTCGTGCTGTTGCTGAGGAGTTCGTGGCTGAGGCGATCGTTGAAGACGAGTGCAAAGTGTTTGTGCTGTGTTGCGTTCGTAGCTAGAATCGAGCGTTCGAGGTTGCTATTATTCGAGCGGTCGTGCACAAAGGAGCGTGGAGACGCATCTTCAAATGTCGGTAGAGTTTTCCCTTTGTGCAATTGTAGTTATTCATGCTGTAATTTCTATATTAATTGTATAACTGCTTGTTTCTGTACGACTATAAATGTATTGTTCATTCATGATTGTAATTTGGAATAATCTTATTTCCGCTACTCATGGAAATCTCGAGTCTGATTTCCTTCAAATGTAACTATGTAACAAGTTACCACAAAAAAATTACTTTCGACATAGAAAGAAGTTTATTTCTATAAAAATTAAAAGAAAAAAAAAAAAAGAACTACACTTGCAAGTCGCTGTCACTCAACTACAATACAAAAGGGAAAGTGCAAATGACTTCAAATAAAGCAAGAAAGATCAAAATAATAATTTAAAAATATGCAAGCAAAAATCTCCATTTTAATTACCTTTTTTATTCCTTTTTCCCTTGCTCCCTCTAATTTTAGAGAGGTCATCAGCCAAAGTTGCATTTAAACCAAGGAGATATTCAACTTTTTGAAATGGTAATCAAGCCATACTTAAATGTGTGACTAAATGTATGACTAGAGGTAATGAAAAATGGAAGAAATGCAACATACCAATAGCACATAGTGTCTTCAAATCAAATTTCTTAGCTAAATCAACATGTTTTGTCACATGCACCATAATACAATGTCAATAACTTTGAAAGTTATAATATCATATGTAGATTCAAGAATATACATGAGAGATTAAGCCCTAACTTTGAAAGTTCAAGCCTCAAACCAAGAAAATCAAGTTTTAACTTTGAAAGTTCATGCCTCAAACCAAGAAAATCAAGAATTAAACCTACTCTAAATTAAATCTACTTATCTCAATGAAGAATCTCTTCAAGACTGATGGAATAAAATCAAGCCCTAACTTTGAAAGTTCATGCCTCAAACCAAGAACAATATAAAAGAAGAATTTAATATGAGATTCAAGAATATGCATGAGAGATTAAGCCCAAACTTTGAAAGTTCAAGCCTGAAGCCAAAAAAATCAAGCCATAACTTTGAAAGTTCATGCCTCAAACCAAGAAAATCAAGAATTAAACATAATCTAAACTAAATCTACTTACCTCAATGAAGAATCTCTTCAAGATTGATGGAATAACAAAGATGCATCAAAGGGAAGTGAAAAACCAAGAAGAACTGTAGAAATTTTGCGAGGTGAAGAAAGAAAAAACGAGCAGTTCGGTTGGAAATTTTTTTTCAAATGTCTTATAGCATTGCAACGCTATTGAGAGCGTTGCAACATTGTTTGCGAGACGCGCTATTTTTCTATCAAAACCCATAGCGTTGCAAGGCTATTGAGAGTGTTGCAACGCTGTTTACGTGAGGCCCGCGCGTTTTTCATTTTTTCATCAAAATTCATAGCATTGCAACGCTACTTTTCAGCGTTGTAACACCGCCCTGTATATTCTAATATTCTTGATGTTTTAAAAACGTCAAAAAACCATTAATTGAGCTTGACATTTTAAAAGTTTCAGTACAATATTTTTCGGAAACTTTGGCTTTTTTAAAAAATTCTTGACATTTTTTTTTCTTTAAAATCACCTATTTCTTGACATCTTTTCATAAAAACGTCAAGTATTAAAAATTACAAACGTCAAGAAAGATGGTTTTTCTTGTAGTGACTACTTCCATAAGAAAGTTAATATGTTTTATCTTGGGAGACACTTACTCATGAAACTCAAGCACTAGAGTGAGTAAAATTGTCTTAAGGAGACAATATGAAGTGTCAGAATAAATGGTATGTAACTCTTTAGGTAGGGTTACATCTTTTCAATTTCATAAGTTGTGTCCTTCATGAATGATTGCATCATTTCATAAATAACCAAATTGAAGAAAGGACACGACTATTTGAACGGTCACGAATTAGTCTATAAATATTCCATTTCTTTAATTTGATTTCTAATGGTTTTCCATAGCATTTTCTTCCTTTAAAAGTTCTCTCCATTTTCAAATTTTGTTAAAGAAGTTTGGTATATCCCCAAAGTTTAGTTCATTGATCTTATAGGCGGGATGCTACATCCATAGGAAAGCTAGTCTATTTTATCCTAGGAGACAATTACTCTCTAAACTCAAGCACTAGGGGTGAGTAAATTTGTCTTAAGATTGTTATAGAAGAAAAAGAACATGAAACCATAAAAATCATAACATTCAAAACTAAACTATCTGAGCCCAATGATTATTCATATAACAAAACTAAAGCTCAAGAGATTTTGGAAGATTAGAAGACACTATGAAGATCTTAAAGTCAAAAACTTTAAAGGCCAATCTAAGTTGATCAACAAGGCAGAGGCCGATCCAATTCGATCAACAAGCTAAAGGTTAATCCAAGTCAGTCAACAAATTAGAGGACGATCCAATTTGATCAATAAGTCAGAGACGGATCCAAGTCGATCAATAAGTCAAAGAACAATTCAAGCTAATCAACAAGCTATAAGCCTATCCAAGTTGATCAACAAGCCAAATGTCGACCCAAGTCGATCAACAAGCCAGAGTTGATCAACAAATCAATGGCTAATCCAAGTCGATAACAAGCCGATGCCAATTCAAGCCGATGAACAAGCTAGAGGCTGATCTAAGTCGGTTAACAAGTCACAGGATGATCTAAACTTAACAAGTCTGAGGTCGACTCAAGTCGATCAATAAGCCAAAGATCGAAGATGAACAAGTTCAAAGGTCAATCATCTAAGAATATCAACAAGCTTAAGAATTAAAGTTCACTTTTCGAAAGAAAACTTCAGAGAATTAAATTTTTTTATTTCCCACATAAAATAAAGCAGAAGTAGTTGTGGTACCTTAATTTAGATTAATGGCTCTATGCTTTGGGCGATACTCGAACCCATTCACCATATAAAATTTGATACTGTACACTTGTGGGTTTGCGCTAGTGTAAGCATCACTCAACACCAACCAACTCAAACACAAGACTTCAGAAACCCCAAGTATAGAAATCCAGCCAATCTACCCTAGGCTTAAGAATCTCAGCCTTTCTAATTTCGAACCTACTCCTTGAGCAACTTCTTAAAACATCATGATGAAAATTATAATCCGCTATGTAAGTAAACAACAAATGACATATATTAAAGAGTTCCCTACAAATAAAATTGAATCCTCAAACTTTATTTGATAACGATTCGTTTTCAACCTTTTGTTATTAAAATTTATTATCATAATTTTCACTCCTCTAAAAGAAACATTTAAATTTCTAGACAAGTTATACATATATACATAAAAACAAGATTTCAAAATAACAAAACAAAGAAATTCATAAACAGAAATAGTATTTATAAACTTTATTTCAAAAATCAAATGATTACAAAAAAAAAAAAAAAAAAAGAGTCTAACCTTTTTAAGATATATGTTATAAACATAAATATGAGATTAAAATACACATGTTAGAGGCAACCAAACTAAAACCAAATCTATCATAAAAAATGAAAGCAACGCAAGGAAAAGGAAGAAGAAGAAGTAGAATTTCAATAAACTCAGTAACTTGAGTTGAGCCACATCCAAATAATTACAAAGTAAGGGTATGTAACTTCCCCTCAAGCAAATGAGAGATCTAATTTCCAAACCCTTTTCATGAACTTACAATTTCAGCCATGCACTCTTCTTCTTTCTCTATTTATAAACTAGTGCCTAACTACAAACCATTTGCTTATAAAAAAACACACCATCTTCCTTTGGGTTTAAATTATATTTTGGTAACTAAACTCATACATTTTCAAGAGGAAGAAAGACAGCTCTCCCACCTTCCATTGCTGCAATGAATGGTTTAAGTGTTCATCAACTACAATTCATCTTTGGTCTCTTGGGTACTATATTGCAATTATTATTTTTATTTTCTTTTTATGACAATGTATGCCTTTTATTATTTTAAATTGATTGATTGATTTTTCTTTTTCTTTTCTTTTCTTTGCAGGTAATATAATATCTTTCTTGGTTTTCCTAGCTCCTATGTGAGAATTCAATACTCCAAACTTGTTTTTATTATAATTTTATGGTTAAGAATACCATTTTGGTCATACTTTCAATTATCTCGTTTTAATTTCTTTACTTTCACTCATTTTTAAATTTAGTCATTGTAGTTTCGATAAATCATAAATATAGTCCCCTAAAGTTAATTTTTATCTAAATTGTTTAAATAATAATAAATAATTTCATGCAAGAAAAAGTACTATGTAAATATATTTTTACAATTTATAAATGAGAGACTAAATTATTTTGGAAAGAATCAATTGTGTAAACTAATTGTGGCGACTAATTTTAAAATTTATCGAAAATGTATTGACTAAAGTTAGACATTTGGAAGTATAGACTAAAATGAAACAAAATTTAAAATATATGGATCCATATAGTATTTTAACCTAATAATTAAATTAGTGTTAAAAGTAGTTCTCTTATCTAGACTAGTTTTTCCTTAATTTGTCTTGGCATTTTCATGAGTTATTTACTTTTTGGAAATACATGTTTCTTTTCTATATTCATATGGGAATTTATGCTAATAAATATAGCCATGAGATTGTGATCAATAATATTAATTTTGAATAGGTCTATAATTTATTAATGAAACATGACACTAATTATTTTTCCTTTTTCAAAATATGTTAATAATACATATAGCCATGAGATTATGAATAATATAATTTCAATTAGGATTATAACTTTACTGTTTTACAAGTCACAAATTATTATTATTATTATTTTAAAAAAAATATATGCTTATATTACATTAGTGATAGTTCTAATAAATTATTTGTATTGTGATCTAGGCCAACATTTTGGACAATCTACAAGAAGAAAACTTCAGAAGGGTTTCAATCTATACCATATGTGGTGGCTCTAATGAGTGCAATGTTGTTGCTCTATTATGCTGCCCTTAAGACCAATGCCTATTTGTTAGTCAGCATAAACTCTTTTGGATGTGTCATTGAAGTTATCTATATTGCACTCTACCTCTTTTATGCTCCCAAGAAACAAAAGGTTCTTCTCTCTCTCCTTTTAATATATAGTTGTTTAAAAAAATATTGATGTTTTTATTAGTGTTTGGATCGTTTCGTCTACCAACTTCTTAATTTGGTGTAAACAACTCAACTTCAACGGTAAACACTATTGAAATTTACACATTTATGGGACAATTTTATCTTCCTATTTTCTTTTATTTCTTACATTCATTGAGGATCGGAACTCCATTTTTTCTTAATCCATACTTTTCACATTTATCGAGTAATTTTATATTCTCTTTTTAATCTACTTTGCACAATTATCGATAAACTTTATCTTACAACTTTATGCTCTAAACACAAACTTATCAACTCTAACATATTAACTCCACTCAATCGGCCAAATATCTCCTTTATTTATTTGTTTTTAAGAAAGAGCATCATAAATAGTGTCATAATAGGACTTTGGAATTATCGACAAAAATTCTTCTTATTCTTTCTTTTTTAATGTTTCATTTCAAGTAATGGAGTGACGATTTAAATCTTACCGATATGGACTTACTAGAAGTGTAATACTTCAAAAAAAAATTAAAATTAGACTAATTTCAATGATCAAAATGAATTTTGAAGTTAATTACTTTTGTCAATGCTCATTTGATAACCTATTTTTGGGTTGTTAGTGAAGTGAGGTGGTGTTTTAATTTCTTTGTGCTTCTAATCATCTCTGAAATTTCATTTGTTTTGAAATCACAGCAAAATTTTAAAAACTTAAAATTGCTTAAAATACTGGTTTTTTCAAATATCTTTTTGAAAGTTAATTTCAAAGCATTCTAAAAAAAGTAAAGACTTATATAAATAAAGTATTAGGTATGTATAAATAGATATTATATGCTTATTCTTAAATAGAAATAAGAATGAAAATTGTTATTAAACCCAACCTTAATTAATGTTTTGTTAAGATGGTAAGAACATTTTTAATTTGTGGATTATAAAGTAAACCATCATATGAAATTATTTTCTAAAGGAAAATTGAAAAAAAAAACATTATTAGAAGTGGACCTTGAATCCAATAATTCACATTATTAAAACATGCTTGCAATGAATTTCAACATCCTTAAAAAGTCACTCTCTAACTAGACCTCAATCTATTAATCACTTATTAATGTTTAGAAAAAAAATAAAGATATTAAATAAGAAATGAAATAACTGCCAACATAAACATAGCCAAAGTAATTAATGTAAATATATTTGATAAAAAAGGTCAAAGATTCGAATATTTATCCCCACATATTGGTAAATTTTAGAAAAATGAAACATTTAAATTAGGATATCTAAGTCTTGTTTGAGAATCATTTGACTTTTATTTTTTGTTTTTTAAAATTAAGTTTAATAAACACTACTTCTAGATATTATATAAGTTTTTCTTTTTCTATCCACTTCTCCCATCTTTAAAAAAAAATCAAGTCAATTTTTGAAAACTTAAAAGAAGTAATTTTCAAAAATATATATTTGTTTTTAGAATTTGTCTAAGAATTGAACTGTCTTCTTAAAAAAATGTGAAAACTATAGCATAAAATTTGGTAAAAAACAAAAACATAAATTTCATTAAAAAAAAAAAAAAAAAAAAACCTAAATGACATCGATATCGTCAAACCTGTGACCTATATAATCAAGTAATTAATTTAAATTGTAAAGGGTAGCAACATGTATACAGGTATTTGCAAATCTAACCATGGTTTTCTAAAATTGAAATTATAGCCAAAAAATAAAATCTGATTTCTATTTTTATTATTCCAATTTTACCTTCAATTTATCCAAAGTATCTTTGATATACTTTATATTTGACATATACTCAATTGATATACATCATTTTTTGTATATCGATCAACTTATATACTTCATAGAAAGTATATGCAACTGATATACCATGATTTTAATTATCATTGTAGAAGTTGTTGTTAATTATTTCGTTTTGATATGGAGTTACTTTCATTCCATTAGTTTGATTTAGGTTTCGACCTTTTTTTTTATGTTTTCAATTTTTTAAATATGAATTAGATGATGTAGCTTAATTGCATTAATTATGTCAACTAATATAACAAATATGAAGTATATATATATCCATTAATTTGTTATATTTTTGAAATTTTAATAATTTTGTATATAAGTAGATTGATAAACCAGAGTAAAGAGAAAGAAAAGAATAACATCAATATTATTGATATACCAAATATTAAGTATATCATTTGAAACGATATACTTAAAGATTAACATTGACATTCCTTAAAAAAAAAGAAAGTTTAACATTGACATTTCAATTTTATATTAATACTAATTCAAAATGTATTTCATATATACCATCGGTGTATCAATAATATATCATCATTCATTTGAAATGCAAAACTAAATATTATATTAGTGTATTAATAGTTTATCAGCACTGATCCAAATTTCATTTAAAATTTAATAATGGTACATCATTATTCATTAGTATAATTATAATCATTAAAAATTAATTTCGAGTATATCATTAGTGTATTAGTAGTATATCAACCACTAATTATAAATACATAATTATAACATTAGTGTATTAGTAGTATATCAATGTCAATTCAAAATTCATTTAAAGTATAACAGTGTTGAATCATTGGTATATCAGTACTTCTCAAAAATACATTTGTTTCAGTATATCTGTAATAGATAACCACTCGTTCAAAATTCAATTTCAAGTATAAAATTGGTGTCGTATCAATATTTTGTGGACATACATGCAAAATGGTTACCAATCGGAAGAACTTAACCAATATAAGTTAATGAGAATGTACTGAAAATTAAAATAATACTTTGAAACAAATGTATAAGGATTCAAATTAAGTCTACAAATCAAAACAAATACATGAACACTTGTTGACTAATAATTTCAGTAATTTGGTATATCAATTTTATAACTAGCTAGTCTACTAAATATAAAATATCAGATGATCACCGATAACTGATATACTGAAGATAAAATATTTCATATATATTAGTGATATAGTTGTTGATACACCAAAATTGGGTAAATTTGAAAAATAAAAATTGTAAATCAGATCTAATATTTTTTTTTTTTTTTTGCTATATTTGTAATTATCCAAAAAAAAATTTTATGTTTTTGTTTGTTTTGCAGATATTTACATTGAAGTTGTTCATGATATTCAACTTAGGGTTTTGTGGAGTAATGATAGGAGGAACAATGATTTTTCTTCATGGAAATAAGAGAACAAATGCTGTTGGATGGATTTGTGCAGCTTTCAATCTTTCTGTTTTTGCTTCTCCTTTGAGCATCATGGTCATCCTCATCTCTTTTTCTCTCTATCTTTATTCTTTATTTTAATTTTTGCTTCTTTATGTTTTTTTTTTCAACACAATTTTGTTCTAAACAATTGCTTTGGGTTTGAAATTTTTTTAAAAGGATTGAATATTATTATACAAAAAATTATTTATTTATTCTATATTAATTAATTAGAATCATTAATATACATGCTTTCTAATTTTTATCTCATGCATTATTTACAATCATTTTTTTTTGTTGTTACTTTTTTTTAAAAAAAAAAAAAGGAAAAAGAATTCTCATTTTTTTAAAAAAAATCCTCTTATTTCTTTTAAGTATAGTTTTGACCTTTTAGTTAAACTTCAAAATTGAAAATGGATTTATAAATTATTCTTTAAAAATATAATTGTTATATAATAATTATTTTTTTAACTTAAATTACATAAAATAAATGTATTTTTGTAATATTAAAATGGTTGTGATGTGAAATCTTTGCCTTAAGGTTACTAATTGAATTTAGTTACTGATCAGTAAAGTGATAGGAATTCCACCAATATAAATGGATTATTAATTTATGTTTTGTTTTGTAACTATTTTGTTTTTTATTTTCCATAATTAAATTTATAGACATTAATTCTATTTTGGTTTTATGATTCTTTATCTACTTTTTAAGAGTGTTATCAAAATTAATGCAAAAATTTGATAATTAAGATCTTGCTTGATAACTATTTTGTTTCTTATTTTTTATTTTTAAAAATTAGATCTATTTTCTCTTAGTTTCTTAGTGTGGTTTTCATTTTTATTAAGTAAAAGAGTTGAATTCTCAGTTAAATTCAAACAAACAAAATAAATTTTTAAAAATGACTTTTTTGTTTTCCAAAATTTGGTTTGGTTTTTTAAACTTTGTTAGAAAGTAGATAACAAATTAAAACAAAATATTTACAGGTGGAATGAGTACTTATAGACTTAATTTTAAAAAATTATAAATCAAAACCAAATTGTGTTATCAAACGGGGCATAAAAATAGTAGCTTACAAAACCTTGTTTTTGGTTTTGAAAATTAGTTACAAAATCAAATGCTAACCTAAGAAATATACAAAAATCATAAATAAAAAATTGTGAGAAAATAAGTACAATTTTCAAAAATAAAATGGTACAATTTAGGTTAAAATACAATTTTTGAAACTTGTATTTTAAAGTTTATTCTACTTTCAATAAAACTTAAATTAATTCAATTTGAAACTAATAAATTTATATTTTATTTTCACCATCTAAAGAGAATCTAATCTAGAAGTCATTAATGTTGATAATAATTATAT
This sequence comes from Benincasa hispida, assembly GCF_009727055.1. Classification (NCBI taxonomy): domain Eukaryota; kingdom Viridiplantae; phylum Streptophyta; class Magnoliopsida; order Cucurbitales; family Cucurbitaceae; genus Benincasa; species Benincasa hispida. The sequence continues at coordinate 28,130,214 of NC_052354.1, forward strand.
AATTAGTTAATGTATATTATGCAGAGAAGAGTAATAAGAACAAAAAGTGTGGAGTATATGCCATTTTCACTATCATTCTTTCTGACTCTATCAGCCACTATGTGGTTTTTCTATGGCTTCTTCATCAAAGATCTCTTCATTGCTGTAAGTCTAACTCTACCATTAATTACATTTCTATTTTTCTATATCCCTAAAAACCTAACCCCCTTTCTTTCTTTATTATTCTTAATTATGCAAATACCCACTTTCATCCATCTAATTAATCTTTAATTCTCATTAACTTCTCTATTTTGAATTTAATACAATCTTTTTGTGTAGATTCCACGTAGACCTATTTTAGACCACGTATGTATAATATTTAATTGAACAATTAATTAAACAAATTTTGAGGATGGACCAAGAAAGTAGCATGTAGGTGTGGAAGTAAAACAAATTATTCTTTTAGTACAATACAAATTTAGAGGCGGAGGATTGGAGAAAGGTCGTATCAACTATCGTTGAACTAAGTTCATTTTCACGAAAGAATTTTTCTTTTTTTTAATTCATGAAGTTGTTATTTTTTTGGATTATGAGATTGGAACAAACTATTTCTTGTTTGCATTTGATCTTAAAACATAATTGTGATTTTCTTAGAAGTAGAAAAAATGTTAACACGAGTGTTTCTCAACATAACTGTGATTTTCTTAAAACATAACTGTGATTTTCTTAAAACATAATTGTGATTTCCAATAACAAAAAAATGTTCCATAAAAAATATTTTCTTTTTTCAGTTTTACAACATTTGAGATGGGAGATTTGAACGGTTAATTTTTTGGTCGAAGCATGTATCGGTTAATTGAACTACGCACAAATTTAAAAAATGAAAAAATCATATAATTTTTAAACAATAATTGCAAATATAACATTTCTTTAAAAAAATTACAAAGCATGTTTTTACTTCATGGGATATTCTTTAACAATGTAACACCAATAAAGATTAATCTAAATATTGATTAATTAACTATAATCATGCATATATACCATTCACTCCACTCACTAATTATATTATTTGATTTATACATTTGAATTTTCCTTATATTTTTACTATATAGAATTGCCAAAGTGATAAATTCTTTTTTCCTATAATTTTCTCAGCTACCAAATGTTGTGGGGTTTCTACTAGGAATGATCCAAATGATAATATACATGATATATAGAGATAAAAAGGGAAATAGTTTTGAAGGGAAAGAAGAGAACCTTGAGGAAGGAGGCAAAATTTGTGAAGGAAATGACCAAAGTTCCTCAATAGTCAAGAATCAAACAGAAGCAAAAGATATCAATATGGCTGAAATTACCAACCACAACAATATTCCATGAATAAAAAGGATATGCTTTGCATTTAATTTACACAATAAACTTCAATGAAATAATTTTTTTCTTTTTTCCTTTTTCAAGTTATGTTATAATATGCACCACCACATGTTTTGCCATTTTCTTGTTTATTTATATGACAAGTCTCTTTTTGTATTATTCATGGAATGTGCAAATGGGTTTGTTCTCTATATAAGAATGGTATATGAATAGGATAACAACACAAATAGGTGTTTCTAAGAGACTTGTGTATTTTAAAAATGTCTATATTTGTGAATTTTTTTAAAAAAAAAAAAAAGATTTCGACTTGTTTGGATTGCATTTGTAATGGTAAAAGTGATTAAGAGGAAATCTTAACGGTCTATATCATGTTTGATAAAACCACTTATTTATTAATTTCTTAGAACCATTTTTAAATTTTAAGTAAAGTATAAAAGTTATTGATACTAACTTTTAGATTTAGTTTTTCAAAAACATGGATTACCTTCTTAACTATTTAAATAAATAGTTTATAATAATATCATTCTATTTTAATATATTTTGTTACATCTATTTTTGAAATTTAGTTGATTCAATTTTTTATAACAATTATTTTTCCTAAATTTGTATCGAATATTCTAAACTAAAAAAAACTAATTGAAATCAAAATCATACAAAATTTTAAATAAAAAATTTATAATAAATTTAAATTAATTATCATTATGATAATAATTAAAATAACAAGTTACTTTGGCTCATATAACTAAATTATACTACTTTAATATTAGCTTATCAAATGCTATAACTAATTTTTTCTAATTTAAAATTAAAATTTATTAAATACTATCTAAATTCTGCTAACAGCTGATTTTTTTTAGTACAGCTGTCAATAATTATTTAAAAGCGATAGTAATTTCAAATAAAGTCTCAAACTTCCAATATAAGTTGGAAAATTTTTCTTATCAAATTACCATCGTTTTGCTTTTTTTTAAAACAAAATTTTAAATAAATGACTCAATTAACCAAAACCAACCAACCCAAATATTTCATGTTTGGATTTTTAATAAGGATTATTTGAATTAAAAAAATTTACAACCCGAGCAATTGAGTTGGGTCTAAAAAGTCTTTTAACCCAACCCAACACAACCCATGAACACCCGTATTTTATACATGAGTGATTTATTTTGAAGAAAAAGAAAATTATTTTAAATGATAAAAACTAGTAAAAAAATATTTATAAATAATTGTAAAATCTCACCATCAATATGCAATAAATCGTGATAGACGGCGATAGACTATTATCTGATTTATTTTAAAGAAAAAAGAATAAATTTATATTTGATTACACTAAAAAAACTTAATAGAATATCATTTTGGATTCTCTCAATGAAATGAAACAGAAGATTTGGGGCGATTCTTTCTTGAAATAAATCTTTTTTAATAGGAAAAAAATATGTTCGAACATACACAAAAATAAATAAATAAACCAAATTGTTCACACGAGATCTCAACAATTAAATTTAATTCATGAAGTTGAAGTTTTCTCTGCATTGATATTGTGTTAAAGGTCGAAGATTTCTAGCTTATTAAGGTGTTCGACTTTTAGCTTGTTTAAAGTCATTAGTTGTTAGCTTATTGAAGGTATTTGACTTGTAGCTTCTTAAAGGTGTTGGTCATTTTACTTAATTAAAGGTCCTAATCTTTTAGCTTATGGAAGGTTTTCAACATAGTTGAAAAGCACTCAAAAAGTACTTTCTACTCCTTTAATTTAGATGATTATTGCTGATTAAATTGAGTGTGATTTAACATCGGTATATTAGGTGATTTTCAAAAACCCGACTAAGGAAAAGAATTTGGAGCATTGAATTGAAAAAATGGTGGACAACGAGTCTAAGATGAACTTTAGGACCATTTTTCCTGAAAAAAAGGGAGGAAAGGAGACCTAAATATTGAAGAAGATCGATAGTGTTACAATGCTCCCCCACAACGCTAAATTACGCTAGAAACCTAAGAGCTGCAAAAGAGGTGGTGTCACAACACTAGGAGGAAGCGTCGTGACACTACAAACGTGTGCCCGTTAGCATCGCTTGACACAGTGGGGCACTGAGGTCCACGCTCCACATCGTCGCAATGCTAACAAACAACATCACGACACTGACATAATCTCTATTTAATTCGAAGTTTGGCAAGGGCAATGGACATCGAGATTAGACCAAAAATAGCGACGGGAGACTGTCATTTTGAGTCTAGAGTCTTTGAGTTCGCTGGTGCGAATCAGAGGCTCGATGTGCACTTTCCATCACACAAGGACAATCTATAGCATTTCTTCCATTTTCCCTCTTGATTTTCTGGATGGTTGAAATCCTTGGTTCAAGGATGAATTAAGTAACCCATATGTTTCGATTGTGAGGATTGATTAATTTCTAAAACTTCTCTTTAAATGCTTGTGGTTATCGTCTTAGTTTAATTTCTATAAATTTTGTAGTGTTGGATATGGAAAAGGATGTAGAGGCCCCATCATATTGGGGTGCCATTTTTGTCATCGGGAGAGCTCTAGTCGGTGTACAGTGGGATAAGCTGGCTTTGAGGTAAATGAGGAAAAGGTAGCATTTAATATTTTATCGTTCCATGACTTGTCCTAGACAGGATAGTACTCATCACATGATAGATGTTTTGGGAGGGATACCTACTTAAGGGAAGATAAGTGAAAAGGGAATAGAATCTTTGTTTAATGTCTCCTCGTTTATATTAAATTTCTACTTGCTCACGATCTTGGTATCCCTTTTTGGATGATTAAAGCTCCTTTTTAATTTAGTTGGACTCCACCTATATTTATTCATTGTTACTATGACTTAATCATTCTACCATCAATTCCTACACCAGTGACTTTAATTCCTACCAAGTAAAGCTAAATGAGATTTAAATCAAAATGAAAATTCTCCCATATTCATAAATTATAGTATTCGGTATACTTTCTGAAAAGTGCATACTTCCACAAATGGAGAGCTCATAAAGCATATTTATCAACCAAAAAAGGCCATCCAGTTCTATACACAAGAGGTCTAAACTTCAAAAAAGGAAAAAAAAAAATACAGCATTAACAACTCTAACTGGGCAAACAATTCTCCAGTATTCACACCAGCATTGGAAGCCTGTCCTTTTTAGTTCTACAATGAGCCTATTATCCCTAAGGTTTCAAAACTACATCATGTTGAAATAAAAGAGGATAAACAGGATGTAGAGCTTACAAAGTGGTTCCAGAACATCTTCAGTTGGTCATTAAGCATATCAGAGATCACATCATACTCAGCTTTCTCTCTCTACAAAAAAATGAAACAGCCAACGACATAATGAAAACAATAATGCTAACACAGTCCGACATCGATTAAAAAAATATATAATTTGTCAGTCAAAACTATCCAAAATTTGAGAGGTTTGTTTCGTGATTAAATAATAGCTATATTGCACGTTTAATTCAAGATGTACAAGAGTAACACCAATCGAATGAAAAGGCAACATTCTTGGATCATAAACCATATTCATGCAAAACTTAGAGAAGCCAGTTAATCAGAGTAAAATGCTTAAACTATGGAGGATGTTTACCAGTAGTTCGGAAGTTACTTGTTTCAGCTTCATCGTAACCTCTTTTGTCACTTCACCAATTGAGGTTCTGAAATCATATCGATCGGCATTTCTTAGTGTGAGCCTCACAAATGGGTTTACATAGGACTTGGCAACAGTGTGCCAAACTCCGATAACTCTGAATCTATCCCCAGAGGTAGCTTTCCCCAGAGGCCATCTTAAGCCACCCATCGCATCTTGGTCTAAAACAGCAGAATTTATAAGATCTACTATGCCTTCCATCTCATCATCCTAGCATACAAAATTTAAGGTGGGCCTCAATAATTAAAATGATTCCTTCACCTAAGTAAATAAAAATATCAAATGGAATGAAAAATTTGATTCCAAGTTCTCTTTTTCTGATACTTGAATTGGTATCTTAATCAATTGAAGTTGACTTCCGCGGTACTCTGTTCTTTACAATTAGTTACTATACTTATTGTAAAATTTTATTTTCAAAACTCCAATGCATGATCCTTTTTGCTTCATAGAAAGAACAATTTAAGCCTTGAACTCCCGTGTTTAACAATTTAGTCTCTATACTTGCAAATTTGTAACTTTTTAGTTCACGTATTAAAAATTTGTAACAATTTAGTCCGTACATGCAACATCTTGTTAAAGTTTAATGGAGTTTTTACATATGTAATTTTCCGGGATAGAAACGAAATCTTTATAAGTTACTACAAAAACCAAATTAATACATGCTAAAGTTTAGAGCTTAAATTATGACAAATATAAAAGTATAGAGACTAAATTGTTACTTCAATAAAAGTGTGGTTCAATAAAAGTATGTGAACCACACGATAGTAAAGTCCCAATTAAAGGAATGTTGAAGAGTTTAAAGAAAAAGGAGTTGGTGAAATTATTGTGATTCCATAGCGTTAGAAAACAAAATGGAAAAAACACTATTAGTTATATGGAAAACCAAGAAGTTTTATGTATATCTTTTGAATGTTTTGATTGAGTGGACTTACAGTCAGCTTTTCTAATGTCTTCTTCGAGCGTAGCATCAGCCTCATATCATTACTCTGTTTCAGGCAAGAAATATCCACAACCATATGGCGCACTGGGTTAAGATCAACCTACAAAATAAATTAAGAATATGATCAACCACTATAAAAATGCAACTTAGAGGACTAAAATATGTGGAGAGCTAGCAGCTTTGATGTTATTAGCAGAAATAACCAAGTGAATGACCATTCTGCCAAATGAAATTTCAGGTCATTTCAGCAGTCCATGGAGGAAATTGACAACATAGGCAAAATATCGATACTACTAGCCTATACAAATTATCAGATAGGAAAAGAAACAAAAGATTATGTAATACCTTATATAGTTTGAGTTTATTCAACTCTGGCAAAGTAGTACATTTGCATGATAAGGTAACATCTGGACGTCTTGCATCCGATAACTAGAAAAAAAATTGAGACATCAGACAGAGAGGAAACCAAAGTAGAGTAGCATCCCAGTTTGAAACGTTTCCAAGCATATGTATCACACTCATCTGCAAGGCAAAACAGGTACCTTCATGTGATATATATCTTTTTCCTCTTCAAACTCAACCCCAATCTGTGGAATTACTTTTGCTGTAATGTGATCTATGCAAGCGTCTGAGACATTAGTATAAAACGACCTCTTCAGCTGTCTCAATGTCATATCATTAGGCACATCATTTTTGTCAATTTCAGAGATCCTGCATAACAAAGATAATAACCAGCTTCTAAACAAAAGCAACACCTCTCACTTCCTATCATCCATGTTCATGAAAAGACTTTCCAGTCATGGCTTCAAGAGCTTTTGAAATGGAAGGTTTAATAGGAGTAATATGCAAAAGTAAACAGTTACAAAAACAAATATCTGATGGGAAATTATGGTAACAAACAAGGAATGCTCACCCATGAAAGAGAACTTTTCCAATCTTAGCTACCAATGTCAGCTTCACATCGGCATCTTGATCCATTTCATTCTTTGCGTGTCCAACTGACGAAAGTAAGTCAGGCAGTAGATTTACTACAATAGATGCCCATGGTTCTGTTATGACTTCTTCTTCCTCTTCTCTATTCCCTATAACCAAGACCAAGAAATCAAATGTCTCCTTTGTTCTATAACTTGTTCATTCACCAAAAGAATGTACCAGTTTCATACAGCAAGCAAAGAGAAACTCAATGACATAGTTCTATTACCTTGAGATATATTAGAGTTCACCAAAGCTAGAGGTTTCTCACCCCTTTTATCCTCAATGGCCTGCACCGAGAACGGCTCAAGATGAACACAAGAGGGAAACAGATTACCATCATCAGAACTACCAATGCTAAACCATTTATTTATAGCCTGATTGGCATAGACTATCTTTCCACTTCTATCCACTTTACGTCCAGATGGCCTCAGATCTTTTCGGACGAAATGAGGAGCAGATGGCCTCAAATTCAATTTCCTGTTAAACTGAGGAGCAAGCAACTCTGCTGTAGGAGATGGCTTCTCCATATCCCTTGAATGACGTTTGTGTGGAGGAATATAAGCCATATAGCAAGATCTCAATGCACAATTAAAGTATCTGTGAGTGAAGGAAAGAATTATTCCCCAGAAGAGAAAATTTGTTTTAGACTGAGAAACTTCTGGTAGTTGCAAAAACAAAACTACTAAGAATATCCATATAAAACTAGACATGATATAACCTATAAGCTCATGCTTTTGAGTCCAATGGTACTTTAAAGGAGTATCAAAACAATATATCTTCAGTCAAACCCCAATAAAAGCTAACATGTAAAAACCCAAGAATATATACATACATAAAAGATTGAATGTAGTAGAACCTGTTCCCTACCTTTGATTCAATAGTGGCTTGATACATAGATATTAACACCCACGAACAGGATTCTACATTTCTACAAAATGGGTTGATCAAATTAGCTCAAACAACCAGTTCTAACAACATAAATGAAAAACAAAAGTTAAGAGAAAAACCCAAAAAACAAAGAAAAATAATCCATATGGCACATACACTTGTAAATTTCCTTTACCTTCAGTTAACTCATAAAACCCACAAGGCAAAGCAATTAATTTATAGGAAAAATTGAGTGGGGAGAAAGAAAAAGAAAAAAGTGAACGAGACAGGAATAAGAAAGGAAAGAAAAGATAAGTTTCACTTACTGGAAAGTGGACTGGCTTCGGTTGCAAGAAGATGGGTAAGGAAAAATCTTTGTAATAGAGGAAAAGCATGGGATGAGTTGACTGGCAAGAAATGGAAGTAGAGGGCATTGATTAGAGTAGTTGCCATAGACGCTGCGAAATTTGTGCTTCAGCCTGCGAGTTATGGAGAGTTGATCCATGATCATCGGTTGGAGGAAGGGCCATTAGAGCGAAGAGATTTTATCGATGATCATCGGTTAGTGGAAAGAGCAAACGGGTTTTTGCATTGATGACCCAAAATTTTGAGAATTTTTGTAAGGTTAACGACAATAGGCTATTTGGAACCTACGATCGCTTACCTTTTCTAAGCGATCGTTAAGCGCCCAATATTTACTAAACGATCGTATAGACGATCGCTTAGCTTTTCCTACACGATCGTTTAGACGATCGATTAGCTTTTCCTACACGATCGTTTAGACGATTGCTTAGCTTTTCCTACACGATCGTATACTTCACCTAAACGATCAAGCATTTTGACTATACGATAGACGATTCTTTCTCCCACTTGCTTGATCGTTGTATACGATCTCTTTACCTCCTCCCCTCTACCAAATCCGAACAAAGCCCACCCTTTGGATTCTCACTCCAAGAATACTGAGGGCTCTAAGTGGTGGTGTCGTCCCCATTTCCTTCTGTTCATGGTAGACGATTGGGTGCTGTTGAACGATAGCTTGTCATTCCAGCAAAAGCGATATTTGCTACGAAGGAGAGTCTTCAATTGGTATGATCTCTCGATCTTTTATTTATTGATTCTCTAAGCATGCCAGTAATTTAGCGTTGTGAATGCGTACCTGTATGTTTGAATGTATATGTGGAAATTCTGACACAAGGAATTGGAAAGATCTGTTTCCGCTCATAGGTACTCTTGAATAAGAGTTCCTTCAAGGCTAAGCATCTATTTCCTCTAGATGCTACTTTCTAGTGAGACATGCATGAACCTCTACTCTCCATGGGATGGCTAAGTAGTGGTTAGTTGAACTCACACTACCGTAGATTAGGTGTACCACAAACCTTGGTGAATCCCGAAGAAAACACAAAACCTCAGATGAAGTCCCGAAAGAGATCACCACCTCTAGTGAATCTCGAAGGAAACACAAACCTCTGGTGAATCCCAAAGGAAACACAAAACCTCTGATGAATCTCGAAGGAAACACAAAACCTTTGGTGAAGTCCGAAGGAGATCACCACCTTTGGCGAATTCCGAAAGAGATCACCACCTCTGGTGAATTCCGAAAGAGATCACCACGTTTGGTAAATCCCAAATGAAACACAAACCTTTGGTGAATCCCGAAGAAAACACAAACCTCTAGTGGGTAACTAATTGCGGGTGGGGCAACTACCGCTATCATAATCATAACATGCATCATAAAACATAGTCTCACAACATGCAAATACATAGCATCATGCCAATGTTCATCAAGCAATTCACATCATACTCATAGATTAATCAGAATTTCATATAACAAAAATACTAAAGTCAAGCTAGCATTCAAACATCTTTCATATGTAATCAGTTCCTCGGAATCTCAAATAAAGTCATACATAAACATCATTCTAAACAAACAACCTCAAAACCTCAATAAAACTTAAATTTTCACCTGCACATGAGCGACTCTAGTAGTAAGATTATTTACCTCAATTTAATCCAAAAAAATAATCCAAGCAATCAAACTTCTGTCTAGCTTCTCACAAACCTTGAACTAGATCTAGAACAAGAATCAAAAATCAATTTTAACCTTTTAAGCCTAAATCCAAATCATTCAATCATTCCAAAATTGCCAACACAACATACTCAAAAGTGGCTTGATCTAGAGCCGCCTCCAGATCTCCACTCCAACCTTCAAAGTCTAACACTGAAACTATCGAACACATTTTTGCCTGCAAAACTCCTTTCAGAAATTCAAGCATACGCCCCAAACCTATGGGCAAACCAAACAAAACACCAAATCTCTCCCAAAGCTCCAAATCGACCTCCGAACATCAAAACAATAAGATTTAGACCAGAAACTCATTGGACTTTAAAGAATCAAACAAGAACAAACCCAAAACACCCAAAATCTTACCCCAAAAGGCAAAGCTAACGAATTCCGGCTAGCAGAAGAAGCTGTTCGACGAACTGACGACGAGCAGTTGATGATCGGGGGGCAGCAGCGGGGCTCGAAAGTCAAACGGCGACAAGCTGCGTAGCTTGATCGGCTGTAGCAGCGCGAGAGCTTGTCGCGTGGCGCCGGATCTGGTAGCATCCAAATTTGAAGAAAGAAGACGGACAGTTGGCGGCACAGCTGGCGGCGCGAGCAGATCGCGAAGGTGGCGCTGACTGAAGAGTGGCGGCTCCTCCGATGGCTGTTCACGTGGCCGGCTGCAGAGATGAGACGTCACAAAAAAAACGCCTCAGACTGGTGCTGGTCGGTGGCTCCAACGATCCAAATGGCAAGACGTGAACAGCGCCGATGACTGCGCATGAAAGAGAAGGAGAGAGAGAGTTATCGGGGGGAAGGGGGGGGGGGGGGGGCGCATTTTCTTATTTTTATATATATTCTTCCTTTCCTTTTCTTAAATTCCAAAACCTATATATATACATTTATATTTTCGTTTTCCTTTCCTTAATAAATATATTACATCAAACTCAAATATTTCACTTCTTCTCCAATTAATTAAATAAACTCACCAACTTAAATCATTTCTTTCCAAAAATCCTAAATCCCAAAATTAAATTCCAACTTTTCAAATTTACAAATCTTTTTAGATACTTGATTTAATAACTTCCAAATAAACCAATTATCTTCTCCTAATTCTTTACTTAAATTTTGGATCTAAATTTCAAAATTAAATAGGGTAAAATTTTAAAATCACAATTTTTTCTTTTCCCTTTCAAATTTCACAAAAAAATCAAATTTTCATATCCAAATAATTCAATTATCCCTTCCAATTAATTTAAAAAACTCTACTCAAAGAATCCACACTAACCAATAACTTCTTCAACCGTAACAATTTGATTCCACATTCCAAAGATTAGTGAAACTACAACTCAACCATTTTAGATAATTAACTTAAATTTTCCTAAAAACTTGGGATGTTACATAGTAGTTTTTCATTATCATCTTGAAGTCGAAATATATCTTTGTTCACATTTAGTGAACGAACTTCATTGGAATGTTCAATGGATGTGCTTTGTCCATATAAAACTTTTTTTTCCTAGTATAAGTTAACTAATGAACAAATACCCATCTGCTAAATGTTCAATTTGCAAGTGAAAGCAAAATTTTGCTTTTCTGATATCTTTCATCTCAAATTATTTCTTAAGTTATTCTATTGGCTTTGAAAGCTCTTCAGAAGTCCCAATTATATTTAAGTCATCAACATATACAATTATAATAGCAAATCCTAACTGTCTTTATAAAAACACACGAACATATTAGATTGTTTTGATATCATTCTTTCCACAAATATCCACGCAGGCGATTGTGCCACATTTCGTCTTGATTATTTCAATCCATATGATGATCTCTATAATTTTATTGAATACAATTCCTGAGAATTTGATTTATATATTTCAAGTATCTTAAATCCTTATAGAATTTTCATATAGATATCATTATCAAAAGATCCATATAAATATGTTGTGACTACATCCATAAGATGCATGTCCAGACTTTCATACACAGTCAGACCAATTAAATATCTTAATGTAATTGCATTCACCACCGGAGAATATGTCTACTCATAATCAATACCAAGTCTTTGTGAAAAACCTTGTGGAACTAGTCTTATTTTATATCTTGTGACCACATTATTTTCATTTTTTTTTCTCACAAATACCCATTTGTATCCCATAGGTTTGACACATTTTGGTATTCGGACTACTGGTCTAAAAACCTGACATTTTAAAAGTGAGTTTATTTCTGCCTCATTGCTTCTTTCCACTGAAGCCAATCTTTTCTGTGTCGACATTCTTCAATATATTTTGGTTTAGGATCCTCATTTTCAGATATAATATCAAGAGCAACATTATACATATGAATATTGTCAATAACTACATGAGTCATGTTCCATCTTTTTCCTATCATGATATAGTTTATTGAAATATCATTATTATCTTTAGGTATTTCACCTTCCTCATTAGTCATGTCGAGGATTTCTTTATGAGTATTTACATCCTTAACAAATCTTCTTGACTGTTAATTACTTTTTGTTTTCGAGGACTTTTATCTTTGGAACCCACTGGTGTACCACACTTTTCGTATGTTCTAGACTCATTAGTGACAACTTGTAGTGTTGGGATATCAATTTTCGATGGAACATTTGCGGCTGGTATATGCGACTTAGTTACTTTCTTTGCATCTATAAATGCATCTGGTAACTGAATTGCTATATTTTCAAATGAATTATCTTTCAAACTTCAAGTTTACATTGATCTGTACGGGGATCTAGAGACAATAACGACGCATTCTATGTAATTTCTTTTTCCAACTTCTTAATTTCTCTCCTAATGTTGGAAAATATGTTTAACTAAAATGACAATTAGCAAATCGTGCAGTAAATATATCGCCCATCAGGGGTTCAAGATATTTAATAATTGAGGGGAATCATATCCAACATATATTTCTAACCTCCTTTGAGGACCCATCTTAATACATTATGGTGGAATAATTGGAACATATACTTCACATCCAAAATTTTCAAATGGAAAATATCTAGCTCATGGCCAGAAGCTAATTGTAATGACGACGAGTACTTATAATAAGCTACTGGCCTAATGTGTACAAGTGAAGTTATGCAAAATAACACGCCCCCATATAGATGAATGAAGCTTAGCTCTCATAATAAATGGTCTAGCAATTAGTTACAAACTTTTATAAATGATTCAGCTAAACCATTTTGTGTATAAACATGAGCTACAAGATGTTCAACAATTATTCCAATTGACATACAATAATTATCAAAAGATTACGATGTAAATTCACCAGCATTATCAAAACAAATTATCTTAATTGTATAATCAGGATGTGCTCTTAACTTAATTATTTGAGCAAGTAATCTCAGATTATTGGAGCCCATGATCTGTAAGTCCATTAAGAAATGGATTAAACCATAGAATATTGTGATGAGAAAATTTACCGCGTTCAACTACGAATTAAGGTAATTATATACGATATAACTACACGTTTAATTATCCAATTAAACGAAATTGGAGAATTGAATAATGTTTAAATTTGATTTAAATATTAATCACATTAATAGGGATTCATGATTTTGGAATTGGTGTTTTATTAATTTAATATTGGATATTAAATTATATTAATTAATTAAATTGTTTAATTAATTTAAAGAAGTTTTAATTAAAATTAATTATTTGAAGTAATTTTATTTAAAATTGAAAATTTGAATTTTGTAAAAATTCAAATCAATTTTGTCTTAATTTGATTTTTAGAAAATTAAATTAAAAATTGAATTTTATTGAAAATTCAATACAAAATTGTTTTTAAAATCAATTTTAAATGAAATATCAATTTTAGTAGTTTTTCCTACATTTAACACTTAAATTCCACCTCCTACTCCATTAATTGAATGGATTGTGGTGTCAATAAACTATGTAATCTAATTGCATGGGTCCTGTTTCAACATATATAATGTTATTCAACTGAAAATGGGCATGCAAGTTGAAGAAAAAACTGAGATTTTGAGTGAGGAAGTTGTTCTTTAACTTTTGTACACCAAATCTGTTTTCATATTTTCCCTAAGAATTCAACTAATTTTGGAATCCACCTTCCAATCGAGGTCCTAGAGGATAGTAGGGAAGATCGAGTGGTGATCTACATCTTGCTAGAGAAGTAATTTAAGTTGGATTTGAAGATTAAAGAGTTCTTCAAAGGTTAGTTTTCTGAAACCCTACTTATAGTTATGAACATGCTTAATTCTTTGTTGAAATTGATGGAATTAGAGTGTTTAAGATCCAAATTGCTTCTGCCTCTTGCTTATTAACTCTAATACTTAGCTACCGCATCAGAGATGACGAATGATCAGAGCGGAAATCCCTACAATTGTCAACGCATAGCTTAATGAATAGAACTTTGATGCCTATAAAGAAATTTCGAAGACTTTGAGATTATTACCTGGGAACTTCCATTTTCAAACTTCATCCCAATTCATCATCAGCGTTTCACCGGAGCGAAAGACTGAGAAGGTGTTCTCCATTCATACAACCATCATATCACCAGTAGCCTTGACTTTCATTTGTTGGAAGTAAAAAATTGCTGACAATTGTCCTTTCCTTTTGCTTCTTTACTGCTATTCGTTGTTGTATTGCATTTTGTCTAAGAGATTATTCATTTTGTATACAACGACTCTATTTCTATCTTTATATCATCATGACTATTTTCATCATCTTCTCTTTCTTTACCTTCAGTTCTTCTTTTATCATGAGTAACTAATCTTCACAGGATAAGGGGGAAGATTAAATGTTTGTCTATGATCACTCATTGAGTCAAGTAGTTATGAATAACTTCCCGAGAGGGTAAGCAGTTGTGGATCTCATTAAGCAAAGTAAGAAGTGTTTCTAAAGATAGAAGTAACCTTGCACTCAAGACAACATCATTCACGCGTCATAGAAATATGATAAGTATAGCTGGCCACCAAGAGGTGTGCGATGAACAGAAATCGCAAGCCAAGATTAACTTTTAAGTTGAGCTTAGGGATGTGGCTAATCTCCTTCCAAACCCTACCTTCTTCATACATTTCTCACACGTTAAAGTTGCTGTTTATCTTAAATTTTCTCAAAACCAATCTTAGAGTAGTCTCTACTTGTTTAGATACTTACATCGCATCGCTTAGAATCGCATGATGTTGACTCCACTTTGATAACATTAGTTTTTGCCACATTCACACATTTAACAAACATTCATAGTACAAATCCCTGTGTTTGACCTTGGGTCATTCCGAGAAACTTGTGATTTTATTATACTTGGCAAGAGAACAAGAAAACTTGTGACAAGCGAATGATTAACTGCAACTAGACACATAATAACATCATCGCATATACATTCTAGTGTAGTTCACGATAGACTCATTAAGAACGCATCAATTTCTCATATGAAAATTTTAGAAGGAAGTTATCTAAGGGAAGGAATGAAGAATTTTTGTAGTGCTTCACCAATTTCTTCGTTGTATATCTTGGACAGAAATATTATGGCTATTTATAGGTGTCGATGAGGAGTTTTTGCGTCTTTCAGTAATAATTACGTTGACACCAGACATTAATTTCCATACCCTGTCGTGTCATTTTCCTCGCATTAGCAGTTCATCGACTCTGTCGCGAACCTTTTACGTCAGCTACCAACTTTGATAATTTTGATTTGATCTCCGCCACCCATGCGTCGGTTGTATTTAATGCCATGTCTCCTCTTATTACATTGAATTTATGCGATTCCATCTTATGTATCAGGATTTCCCATGCGCTCAAGTGATAGTAGTTGCTTCAGCTTTAGGTTGATTTCTACGTTCAAAAAGCTCAAATTTGTAATTTACAATGATTATGAATTTTTGCATGCTAGTGATCGCATAATGTAATTAATTGCATAATTTCCTTGTTAAGCTAACGCATTTTCTATGATTATTCCTAATTGTTTTAGATAAAAGAAGTAAAATAACTTGTATTTCTACAAATTATCACAGTGTCATACATCATGCAATTCCTTTTCATTACATTACATATATAATAATTACATACTAAGGTAATGGAAAAAATAAACAACATCCATCCATACATTTAAAATATATATTATAACATTTATAATATAAATGATACATGAAAATGTTATTTATGCATGCATTCATACTTAATACACATTATACAATATGATACATAAGCATGATTAATAAATCATGCAATCTTATAATATAACATTTATATTAAAATTATGCATGAACAAATGTGTATCCTATGGTGAGATGTTTCTATATGACATACATTATGGTATATATAATAATAAAATTAACCACACATCATATGCCTAATTAAAAGTAACAATTTGGACTGAGTTTGGCTTCTTAAAATATTGATTAAATTAATATAACATTTTATATTAATTCAATTAATGAAAATACAACAAAATACTTAATTATTACAAATAATAATTAAAATTTTGAAGAAAATCGTTGCAGAACCGCCTGGAAGCCTTAAATCGCCAGTCTGGACAAGCCTTTTGCTCACGCGACTCTCGTCTGGAGTGTTATAACGCTCTTCGCCAACGTTACGATGCTCGCGATGTGAATTTCTAGTGTCGCGCTATGCTGTTTGTAGTGTCGTGACACTCCGCATCGTTGCAACACTATGGTTGGAGCATTGTGACGCTAAGGCTTCTACCTTATAGCATAAGGCCAGCGTTGCAATGCTGAAGCCTTACACTATAAGACAGATTGCTTGCAGTTCTTCACTCGTTCATTCGAATTTGACCAATTTTACTCCATTTTCCACCAAATCAATGTCATAAAGCAATCACGAACAACCCAGACTTTGAATTACAAACTTGAAAGCAATTAACTATGCTCAAAACAACAGGCCCTTTACATACCGAATCATTAAATGCAGCAAAATTTTAAAAGGTCACTCGCGAAAACATCGAACGTGCAAAACCCATTCAATATTCAATAATGCAGAATCCTAAACCCACCATCACGCTGAATAATGCTCGAAGATCAAAATTGGGACTCAACTGTGCTCTAATACCAATTGAAAGAGTAGATGACACTTTATATGGAAAGAATTGATATCCCAATTGTGTTTTACAAAACATATAACCAAATAGAGAATGAAAACATAAACACTTGGTTTAATTTAGCATGCAATTACACAAAAAATGAAGAGGAAGATGAGATCAAAAGATCACTCACCTTTGAAGACCGAAACTCTTCACGTTCCTTTTGAAGTCACGAACTCTTCGAATTCTTTCGAACTCTCGAATAACCAGAAAAACCGCAGTAACGAATCTCCAAATTTTGAAAACAACCATATTGAAACCTCAATATTCTCGAAGGATAAAAAATCAATGAGAGTTTTGTGGGCTTCAAGATCAATTTAGAAGGGAGTGTTCTTAATTTGAGAGAGCAAAAAATTCATTCAAGAATTTTCTGATTTTTGTGTCCTTTTGAATGCAAGAAGATGATGGTTCAACTACCATCTCTCTTGCCTTTCCACTTCCACGTGGAGATCATAATAGGGGGAGTTATCAAAAAATAACTCCCTCCTAATAATTGTATTATTTATTAAAAACTAACTTTTAATTATATATATATATAAACATATGTTATATCTAATATTAGATATAACCTATAGTTTATATTGTATCACATATAATATAAACAATAGTTTAGTATTCTCTCATTTAACCTATATAATATGAATCAGATTCATTTTAACCTATAGTTTTTATTTGTATAAACAAAATTCATATTATATATTTGAACCATATTCAAATATTTATTTTTTCTTAAATAAAACTTTACATTATAGTGCATCGTATACATTATTATCTCATATAAATAATTTTATATTAATTATATCCTATATAATTAATTCCCTATTTAATTTGAACAATTCAAATTAATCCAAATTAATTCGATTATTAATCCCAATTGAGCTAACGAGGGGACCTTCTGAACCTATCATTTGAAGCTCCAATGGTACTTGATTAATTAATTAAACTCTTTAATTAAATTAATCAATTTCCATTAATTGTCAATCACTCCACTAATGACCGACAACTGCACTCTTCGCACTATAGATAAATTTTTGTGTCCGTTAGATATAACCAATCAATAGTGCGTTGACCTTTCATAAATTGCTCGTAAGTAAAGTTGGGCCAAAATTATATTTTTGCCCCTATAGTTACATCTAACTCCTTAAATATCGTTGATCACTCTACAAACAATAAGTTATAATCCAACTATAACTGAACCCTTCTCAAGCCAAGAGAGGGTGTGGTGCCACATTGTTCAAGCCCCGGAATCAGCCTTTAGGAGAGCAATTTATCTACTTACCCTAACTATAAGACAGAAGTAAATTCCTTCTTGTGTAGTTGTGTTCCCAACACCCAATCAGATGAATCCCCAAAATGATAGGTATGTTGAGTCCGCGAGACTGGCCACTCTCACCTATGCAAATCAAAGGACCACCTTCATAGCCAGGAGTTCACAACTCACTCAGGATTCATGTCAAATCACCTATGGTCATCTTGGTGAAATGTAAATCTCTTCCAACAACGGTGTTATATAGAGAGACAATTCATTTTGTGGTCCGGTCTTATACAAACTCTTTGTATAGAATACCTCTTCACATGTCTTCACATAAATGAT
Organism: Benincasa hispida; assembly: GCF_009727055.1. Lineage (NCBI taxonomy): Eukaryota > Viridiplantae > Streptophyta > Magnoliopsida > Cucurbitales > Cucurbitaceae > Benincasa > Benincasa hispida. The sequence continues at coordinate 28,148,703 of NC_052354.1, forward strand.
CGGGATCAGATCATTAGTAGCACTTTACAACAATTGCAACAACTACATAGCATACTGTATTTGTAGTGTCACAAAGATAAAATACCTAGTCTTATCCATCTACTACAAACCGTTTAGGTTAACACTTAAACATGATCCACCGGTATGTCTCCACATACATGTTTAAGTTACAGAAGATAACCTTGGACCTTAGTTTATTGGTTTCTTAGTTTAAGGCATCAACCCCAATAGGTGTTTGCCAGAGATATAATAGGAAAGACCCCTTGGAGGTGTCACATTGTAGAGAAGAGATCGAGATTACTAGGAGGAAGGAGAAGTTTTTTGGGAGAAGTGTTCTTCAAAGGTAATTTCTCTTTTTCCCTTAAAGTTTATGCTTAACTTCTATAAATTTGTTTATCGTTTTTTTCTTTTTTGTATTTTAATTGCTCAAAAATAAATGCAAAAATGATGACTCGCTTTCGCTGCTAGATTCAATCCCTTCAATTCCCTCCTACTAAAAATTAAATTCATCCTTGAGTCAAGATAGAGAAAAACTAAAAGGGGCAAAATATGCAGATAAGTCAGCCATAATAATGAAGATAGGATTAATTTTGAGATCATGAGAGTTCAATTTTGTAAGCATTATGACCATATCTTTTAAGAACACAAAACGATAGAATGCAGCGAGGTTTTATTTTGTTTTAAGTGCCCGCTAGATAACGACCTTTCTTCAAATGCACCATAACGAAGTTGCCTTCCTAAAACTAATTAAAACACCTTCTACTGTCAGCTTGATCCCTGTAAGATAATCTTTTCCAAAAGATCATTCACATCCTTGTGTAAATCAACAATCCAGTTTGTCATAACATCAGCTTCTTGACTAAAATAAATAGAAGGTAAATTGGTAATGTCCACAGTAAGTGAAGGAAACCTAGTATACACCACCTCAAATGGAGACTTCTCTGTAGAACAATTTTTTATGTGGTTGTACGTGAATTCGACTTGTGGCAATACTGGGTCCCATTGCTTGGGGTTGTCTCCACTCAAATTTCAATGCTGTTTGAAACTTCTTCCCAAGAGTCTTCCAAAAATAGCTTAAAAACTTGACATCTCAGTCAGATACAATTGATTTAGGGATGCTATGTAGACGAACAAATTCTTTTTTTTAAAAAGAGTTAGCAACATATATGGCGTCAAATCTTTTTTACAAGGAAAAAAGTGAGACATCTTATTGAGCCAATCAACCACTACAAGCACAAAATCAAACCCTCGCTGAATTCTAAGGTTCTCTGGGAATATGCAATGGGGTATACAACTCTGTGTTTTGCTGTTGTCACTTTGTCGTTTGGCAGATAGTGCTCCCAAACCTTAAGAGCTCTCACGAGAGAATAAAGTTCTTTTTCGTACGTACTCCATTTTGGACAAGCCTCACTCAACTTCTCGTTAAAAAACTCAATAGGATGGTTTTATTAAACAAAGACCAGCTTATATAATGAGTCTTGAATACAAACAATTAACCAGAAAAGCATAGTTGGTAACTAAAACATAATAAAACAGTAACAAACACATACTAAGGGAAAACAAGGGATTTAAAACAACTAACCAACCTGTCTCAACTAACTAAATCACATCAGTGATAGAAGATTGTCATTTAATATCAGTGGTAGACTGATTAAAAAAGTTGACAAGATATACAAATTTCAGGCATATTCAATCATTAATAGATAGTAATAGAAAACTATCACATACAAGACTATCATTGACTATTCAGTGATAAAAATGTATAACTTTCTATCATTGGTATACGGTGATTGAAAGACTATCAGTAGTGGTATACTGGTTTAAAAAATTGTTTGGACAATTTGATGCACATAATGATACAATCTAAATTATCTTACATAGAATATGATATCAGTTAATGAAATTCTCTTATATAAAATGGTAGCAAATTGTCTTTTTCAAAAGGGTTGGCCAATGTTTTAAAGAATATCACTTCCTATCACTTTCTATTAATGATAGAAGACTATCACTGATTATTAATAGTGGTAGGTTGATTTAAAGAATTATTTGGACAATTTAATATACATAACTTTCTATCATTGATAGACACTGACAGAACACCATCACTGACTATCAATAGTGGTAGACTGATTTAAAGAATATCACTATCTATTATTTTCTATCATTGATAGAGAGTAATTGACTGTGATAGACAGTGATTGACTATCAGTAGTGGTACATTGATGGACAATGATAGAAGTCTTTAATTATTTGAAGGGCTGTAACAAAGAAAAAAAAAGTGAGAGAGGGGAAAGGGGAGACAAAAGGAATTTTAGATTAACAAAAAAAATAATTATTAGTTATTTGCCAAATCACCCTCACAATCAGCAAAAAATTAACATCTACCTCATCTCACAATTAGTTGACTAATGGGCAAAGAGCCTAGCGACCATTTAAAACCATTTTGCAAATCTCAAGGATTAAAATTGTTCATTTTGAAACTTCAAGAACCAAATAGACACTAGGTCCAAATTTCAAGGACTAAAAATGTATTTTGTCCTTTTTTAATACTCTATCTTACAATCTTAGTATACATTCTATCCATCGAGAACTCCTTTCTTACGATCTTATTTTTTTTTTCATTAACTAATAGGAAAACAATGAACACCATTAACCAGGTCAAGGAATTCTTTTTCAACTCTTCTGCAAGGAGATTTTTGTGGATTCGCAAAGGTATGTGCAATGTTATAGGATATTTGGTTTGAGAAGAACAATCGTATTTCGAGGCCTCGAGAGAACCAAGGGCCTGTGTAGGCTCTTGTTAAGTTCCATTCTCATTTTTACATAATTGAAGCCTGTTTTCAATTTTGGCTACTTTTAATTGAGTTAGTTTTTTGTATCACCTTGTATTCTTTAAGTGTTTTTCTCTCAATGAAAAATCACTTTATAAAAGGGAATTCTTACAGTAATGAATAACCATTAATCAATGTTACAATTATAATTTCGGGAAAAAAGGAAGTAGATCACATTCGAGAGGGTATTTATTCCGAAGATTTGGAGCTCAGAGCTCAGAGATGTTAATTAAAGAATTGACAAGAAAAATAACAAATTTTAAAGTTTTATTTGAAAAAATCACAAAAGGTTTCAAAATTATAATAACAACAAAATAAATTTAAATAAAAGAAAATAATAATCAGAAAATGCCCAAACTACCCTAAAACTAACTAAACTGAGTGCAAACGAGAATTTAAAGATACAATGCTTCAAAAAAACAACTCGAATACCACAAAAATATATTGTATCTAAACATTTCAAAAGTAATAATTAAAAATCATGTGCTCACGTCAAACTACATCATGTGGAAACCAATGGAGATAAAATGATGCAGAGCATACGAAATGGTTCCAAAATAGCTTTAGGTAGTCACTAAGCATATTATATATTTCACCATACTCAACTTTTTCTCTCTGCAAAGAAAAGTACAAACAAAATAATGAAAAACAATAATCTGCCAACATTTCAGCTCACACAAAATCAGTATTATATCCAAACATTTCATTAGAAAGAAACAAACAACTATTTACATAGCCCCACATCAATTAAAATAAAAGATATTCTTGTCAACTACACAAAATTGAACTCATATCAGTATATAAATATAGAGAACTCTGTTGTTTAGTGATCAAATGATAGCTATAATACACATTTAATTCAACCTACAAACACTTCTGCTACCTCTAGATTTCTTCCTTTATTGTCTACTTTTTACCCATGTTCTAAAAAACGAAGCCAAAATTTAAAATCTAAAAAAAGTAATTTTTAAAAATTTGTTTTTCGAATTTGGAATGTGGCTAAGAATTCAACTCACATGCAAACCATCCTAAGAAAATGTGAAAGAATAGGCTTTATTTTTTAAAATAAAAAACAAAATAGTTAGCAAACAGAAGCTTAACAATCAAACGTAAAAGCAGCATTTTTTAGGCAAAAACCATATTTGTGTGAAACTGAGGAAGCCAGTTATGGAGGATGCTTACCAGTAGTTCGGAAGTACCTTGTTTTAGCTTCAAAGTAACTTCGTTTGACGCTTCACCAATCGAGGTCCTGAGATGATATCGATCGGCATGTCTTAGATTGAGCTTCACAAATGGGTTTACATAAGACTTGGAAACAATGTGCCAAACTTCAACCACTGTGAATCTATCCCCAGAGGTGTCTTTTCTCAGAGGCCATCTTAAGCTGCCCATCACATCTGGGTCTAAAACTGAAGAATTTATAAGATCTACGATGCCTTCCATCTCATCATCCTAGCATACAAAATTTAAGGTGGGTCTGAATTTATTTTACAAAAAATATTAGATTTATAAGTCCAGGTGCATGCTCCTTTTGGCTTGGAAGGTACTATTTCTAGGAAAATATTGTGTTCATAATATAGTACTTGCTTGGGAAGGTGGCTACAGATAGAGGGAGCTAGGGGCTTTGGAAACTAGACAACCCAAATTGATACATGGTAAAGTTAAGAGACCAAGCTGTAACAAAAATAAAAGTATATAAACTAATTTGTTTCTTTGATGAATGTATGGGACCAATAATGCTTTTCAATCAATAAAATGTTTCTAGAGGATTCACATGCTTAGCTTAGTTGGCGAAATTATGAAGACTGTTAGAAAACAAATGAGAAAAAAAGGCACTATTTGTTATAAGAAAACCATGAATTTCTACATATGGCTTTTGACTACTTTGATTTAGGGGGCTTACTGTAAGCTTTTTTAAAGTCTTCGTGGAGTATAGCATCACCCTCATATCAATATTCTGTTTCAGGCACGAAATATCTGCAACCATATGGCGCACTTGGTCGAGTTCAACCTACAAAATGAATGGAAAATATGCTGAGCAACTGTGAAATTGCAACTTAGAGTAGTAAAATATGTGGAAGAGCTAACAGCTGTAATGTCATTAGTAGAAACGACATTGTTTAGAAATGAATTTTGTTAAAATCATGGATAGACTATTCTCCCCAAAACAATGGNCAAAAGTTTACCTTATAAAGTTCAAGATTATTCAACAGGGGCAAAGCGAAAATCCTTGCACACATACCATACTCATCTGCAAATCAAAACAACTACCTTGACAAGATATGTATGTTTTTCCTTTTCAAACTCTACTCCAATCAGTGGAATTACTTTTTCTGTAATGTTTTCCATGTAAGTGTCCAAGACATTCGTATAAAACATGCCCTTCAGCCGTCTCAATGTCCTTTCAGTAGGCAGCTTATTTATGTCAATTCTAGATATCCTGCATAACAAAGGTAATAACTATCTTCTAAACAAAAGCAAAAGCAACATCTCTCACAGCAGTTACAATAGCAAATATCGTATGGTAGGTTTTGTTAACAAACAAGAGATTGCTTACCCATGAAAGAGAAATTTTCCAACCCTAGCTACCAATTTCGGCTTCACATCCTCATCTTGATACAGTTCATTTTTTACGTGTTGAACCGATAAAAGTAATTCTGGCAGTAGATTGTCTACAATAGATAACCATGGTCCTGTTACGACTTCTTCCTCTTCTCTAGTCCCTATAACCACTATCAACAAATCAAATGCTTTATTTTTCATTAAGTTGTTTATTCATCAACAGGAAGTACCAATTACATACAGCAACAAAGAGAAACTCCATGACATAGTTCTACTACCTTGTGATATATTAGAGTTCACCAAAACTAGAGGTTTTTCACCCCCATCGAAGTTCAAAGGACGGCGCAGAAAATGGTTCAAGATGAACACAAGGGGGAAACTAGTTACCATCATCAGAACTACCAATGGTAAACCATTTCCATATAGCCCCATCGGCATTGACAAAAGTTGGCCTCGCATAAAACTCTCGGATGTCATAAGGAGTTGGTTTCGAATTCAATTTTCTGTTGAATTGAGGAGCGAGCGACTCTGGAGTAGGAGACCGATTCTTCATATCCCTTGAATGACGTTTGTGTGGAGGTATATAAGCCGTACAGTAAGTTCACAAAGCACAAGCAAAGTATCTGAGAGTCAAGGAAAGAGTTATTCCCCACAAGACAAAAGTTGTTTTACAACGAGAAACTTTTGGTAGTTGCAAAAAAACAAACTGCCAAGAACATCCATTTAATTGAATACAATATCTATCAGCTCAAGCTTTTTATTCCAATGATACTTTAGAGTACCACAACAACGTCTTGAGTCCAAGCCCCATTAAACGTTTACACGTACCAATTCGTACGAAAGTATTAGGAATATACAAAAAAAATGGAACAGGTTATAACCTGTTCCCTACCTTTGATTCAGAGGTAGCTTTATACAAACGAAGAAGCATCTTAAACAGAAATATTAACACTCACAACAGGATTCACATTTCTGCTAAATGGATTGATCAAATTAGCTCAAACAAACAGTTCTAACAACATAAATGCAGAACACAAGCTAGAAGGGAAAAAAATATTCCAAACATATGGCACATCCACTTGTAAATTGGCTTTACCTTCACTTAACTCATAAGATCCACAACGGAAAGTAATATAGGAAAAATTGAGTGGGGAGAAAGAAAAAGAAAAATATGAAGGAGAAAGGAACTAAAAGGAAAAAGAAGCAGAGTTTCAGGTACTGGGTAGTGGACTGGCTTCGGTTGCAAGGAAAAGCATTGGTTAAGTTGGCTGGAAAAGCCTCTTCATATACTGTGGAAGAAGGTAGAAAGGGAAAAAAAGAGCATTGATTAGAGGAGTTGCCATAGGCGCTTACAGATTGGAGCTTGAGCCTGCAAGTTATGGAGAGTTGATACATGATCATCGGTTAGTGGAAAGGGCATTACAGGCGACACGAGCTTTTTCAGGCATTAGGAACATATTTGTAATATAAAACAAATAATTGATTTAGGGAAATATTTGGAATTAGAAAAATGGGAAATGGCAATGGTTGACAATGAGAATAAAATGCTATTTTGTAGGTGTAACCTACCTTTGATATTTACAAATGTGATAAAAACTTCAAATTTGGATTTTTAATTATTTTTTATTCCATATTTGTCCTCAATAATCAATTGATAAAGAGAGAAAAGTACCGACAATCGACGACCAAACGTGTAGCAGTCGATGGAGGTAAGTGACAGAAGGTGGAGCGGGTAGTAGTGACAGATAGAGATGTCCACGGGACGGGGATGGGGGACGGGGAAGCCATCCCCGTCCCCGTCCCCGCGAATTTCCCCACGGGGAACGGGGCGGGGATTTCCCGGGGAATCCTTTATTTTTTTTTTCTAATCAAATATAGATTTTTCCAATGCAATTTTAATTGAAACGCAACATTTCTTAGTGCAAATTTCGATAAAATATCATCAATTTTTCTATTAAAAACATTCATTCATAATCCATCAATTATTCTCATTAAAAATCAACATAAACATAAATAATAAAAACATCCATTGATAATCCATCAATAATTCTCATTAAAATTCAATTAAACTTAAATAATAAAAACATCAATTCATAATCTATCAATTATTCTCATTAAAATTCAACTTAAACTTAAATAATAAAAACATACTTCCATAATTATTTTAAGAAAAGTTACAACATGACAACAACAACATATTTGTTTAAGACACAACATGACAATAACATAGTCAAACCAAGCCGCCATCAACGAATTTCATCCAACTTTGTAAGGGATGATTCCTGAAAAAAAACACAAATATTATATATATTGATATAAATCAATATTAAAATAATAATAATAATAATAATACACGAACTTATAACTTACATCATCTGTATCTTGATCCTCAAGAACATTTTCCAAAACTTTAGCATCTATAGGAGTATGCTTATCTATTTAAGACATGTAAAAGGAAAATTAGATCTCAAATTGTAAATAATAAAAAATTATTAAATAAATTAAACAATAATACTAATTCATACCTTCTGCCCATAACCAAAGTACACATCAAAGCTTTCAATAAATTTTCATGAATTTGAGAACAATGTGGACCTACGTGTCTACCACCAATACTAAATGCAGATTCAGAAGCAACAGTAGTGACGGGAACGACTAGAATATCTTTTGCAATTTGATACAAAACAGGATATTTCACTCCATTCAACTTTCACCTTTGCAAATTGTTAAAGTTATTCGACTGTGATAGAAGAGACTCATCCAAATAATGATCCAACTCTGATTTGACATTATCAATATCATTTTCAACATTACTAACGAACTCTTCAAACTTGAGATATCGTTCTTTCCTATTAACAAGAGCAATTGAACTACTACTTCCATCTCACCTTGAAGTCGAAGAAGTACTAATTATAGATGTAGAACGTTGAGGTTCTTCTCTTGTTCTTGAATTTGAACTATAAAACTTCATCAAATCACAACACAAGTCTTGAACGCGTTTAATTTCAACAGTATGATGAGATCCATAGATTTGAGGAAAATAAAACTGGATCAATCTCATCTTAAATCCAGGATCTAATACTGTAGCTATTGCCAATACACCATGAATCACACTCCAATATTTTTCAAACTTAGCAATCATTCTTGATGTCATTACTTGTACCTCCTCAACATCAAAGTTAAGCCACTTAGAAAGTTCCAATATAATTTCACAAACTTCTTAAAAAAAGACATTGGAGGTTGGATAACTTGACCCAAAAAACAACTCAGTCATTAAGTAAAATGGTTCTAATCTATCACACATTTCTTTTACAAAATTCCAATCAGTATCTGAAGGATGACAAGTATATAGTGGTTCACGTTGTTTTAGACGAAGAAAAACATCCTTGTATTCCAAAGCAGTTTTGAGCATTCCAAAGGTTGAATTCCATCTTCTAACACAATCAAGACTTAGTTTTTTAGTGCATGGAATTTGTAATTGACAAACTCCTTCTTCAAATTTTTCCTTCCTTTTTGCAGAAAGAATTCAAAAATGAAAAGTACCTCTAATCTTCTCTATACCATCCGAACTTTCAGCCTAATCATTTTTCACTATCAAAGTCAAAATATGTGCATAACAACGAATGTGGAACAAACTTCTATGCAACCACAGTGTCCTTAAATCTAACTTCCTTAATAAAATGTCACCATTACATCATTTGTTGAACAATTATCTACTGTTACAGTGGATGATTTACAATCTATATTCCAATAAAAAATACACTCCATTAATGCTTCAAAAAGTAACTGTCCAGTATGTGGATGTGGCACGTGTACAAGCCTAGTATAGTAGTATTATGTAATTGTTGGGAATGTCCTTGAACTCGTAGTTCGTGTTAAACATTCTATTTATCAATAAAATATTATTGAGTATTTTATTCAATAAAGTTGTTGATTTTGTACTCTATTATGAAAATCCAATAAACATATCCATTGCTATAATATGAATACTTTAACTTTATGTAATGACATAAACGGGATCAAGTTAATAGTATATAGTCTAAATGGTCTAATAAGTATATAGATGAAATTGGATATCTCATCCTGGTAACACTATGGGATGCGGCCCATTTTGTATAGGTAATACAAATGATGTGATCCACAAATCATTCTTGTAAAAACAGTGAGTGGGGACATCCTATGCAATGAGTTTGCATATAAACTGGACCACGAAATAGTCACTTTTCTTTATAACGACCGTTTACTATTAAAATTGACTATTTCATATTTAAGTAACCTAGGATAACTCGATTTTAATCCTGAGCTAGCTATGAACTCCTGTTTATTTAGGATTATTCTTTGATCTGCATGGGTGAGAGTAGTCAAACAACACTGCTCAATAAGCCTTCCATTTTGGGGATAAGACCAGATGGATAGCTGGGGACATAGCTTTGCAAGATGGAATTCACTCCTACCCATTTTAGGATTAGCAGATGGGTTATTCTCTTAAGTGCTGATTCTAGGTCTTGAACAATCGGGGCCCCGCCTTCTTAGGATAAAGAAGGACATGATTCATAAGTAGTATTATGAATCGAATTATTCATTAGAGGGTCAGTGGCAACATAAGGAATAAGATGTATTTGTAGGAGTAAAACGACAATTTTGACCCAGCTGTAAATACGAACAACCTGTGAAGGATTGACTTACTAATTATGGTTTATATGAACAAAAATATATCTACATTGAGAAGAGTGCAACTATCGAGTTATAGTGGTGTGTCTTGATAGTTAACGAATAGTAATTAATTCGATTAAAGAGTTTTAACGAATTAATTACAGATCGTTGGAGCTCATGATCTGTAGGTCCATTAGGTCCCTCTACTAGCTCATTAAATTGGAATAACAAATTGAGTATTGATGTATGAATTTTAGGGTTTTCAATTGATTGTATATGATACAATTATAAACATTTATTTTGATTGAAATTAAACGAAATAGGAAAATCAATTAATATTTAAATTATGATTTAAATATAAAATTGATTTATTGGTGATATTATATTAATTTAGTATTTAGATAAAATTAATATTTAAATTAAAAAGTAGTTTTATCTAATTAATTATTTTGAATTAATTCTATAAAACTAATTTAAAATTAAAAATGTTTTTTTGAAAACATTCTTAGTGGATTTTTCCATTTTTTGGGAAAAATCCACTGACCATATTTATTGGAGAATCACCAAATTTCATTGCTAATCTTCAAGCTGGAGCTGCCTAACATGCAACTTGATACATTTGCATGGTTTTTACCTATATATTGAAGCTCCATGCATGAAGATCAGCGAGAGATTAAAAAAAAAAAGAAGATAATTTCTGAATTAATAACCCTGAAAAACCCTGCTATTGTTCTTCATCAATTCAACTTGTTCAAGTGTTTCTACCATACATTCCAGCTTGAGCATAATAGAGAAGATCTCGGTGGTAGTCCTCTCGGAGATTCAAGCTCTTTCTTGGTATTTTCAGCTGATTTGGTGGAGGATTCTTCAAAAGTAATATGTGTTTCAATTCAAACCCTCTTTTGAATATCATATGTACAGCTTGCTCAAAACTCAAATTAAATGTAGTTTAAGTGCTTAATGATTATGTAGTCTTTCGTTACATGTTATATCATTCTTTCAGTAATAATATGTTAAAATGAAAACTACCAAATGAAAGAAAAAAAAAACATAACAACATAAAAAATTTAAATTACCTTAAAAGTCTACTTTGCAGGACCTAAGAATCATCAATAAAATGTGCAGTGGTTGCCATGTATCCCTTCTTCTGGCTAGACGCAGTCCACATGTCCGTAGTAAGAGTAACCCTACTTCTATTGTTTTCCAAAAACTTCATTGTTTTAATTCTCTCTTCTTCATAAATTTTTATTATATCTCCCCTCACCGTGGTTCTTGAAATCATCTTAAACAACGGTTGAACACCACTAAAAAACTTTCTAAATCCTTTGTATTCAACCATGTTTATTGGATATTCATGTAAAATTATAGTACAAGCAAGATCTCTTCTAGAAGCTTCATAATCAAAGAGGGTCGGATTTAGGACTACTTTTCCTTCATTGGTTTTAGTGGGTCTCAAACATGATTGCCTAATGTCTCTTTGTCTCCGTAAGGGACAAATTTTGAAATGACCATGTAAATGCTTTGTCCCATTTTTAGATTCCTCTCCTAACTTTTTTCCATAATAATTACATATTGCTTTCATGGTGTCATTTATTTTTTGTCTTTTATAATGATTCTATACTATTGATGTCAACCTATTACTTTTTAGTCCTCATTATCATCGGTATCTAATGTAATAGGCGTAGATTGATCATTACCACTAGAAACATTGTTTATTGGGGTTGATTCGCTCATGTTCATAGATGTTGGAGTTGAACCACCTTGTTCTAACTCATTATTATTCGATAGAGTCATTTTCAAATTTCACCTAAAAATAGTCAAATAGTAACAAAAAAATTACAAAATCGAACAACTATCAATTTCAGACATACAAAAAAATCAAATTCGAATTTCTAACAGATTAGATCAGAGATCAAACATACCAAAAATCGTACATACCTTTAGATTTTAACGATTCAAAAATACCAAAAATCAAACAAATAACTATAACTCATTTTATCTTTTACACAAATAACAAATTAGATTAGAAAGTAGATATTCAAATTTCGGACATACCTTGGAATGAAAAGATGTCGGCGACGCTTCAGACAACAGATCTGACAAAGGGACACTGAGGAAGAGTGATCGAATGCCGGCAAGGGAGCAAGTTGGTGGATGGGTGGCAGATCAGAGTTTGGTGGGTGGGATGGAGGACGGCGACGGGGTGAGGCCGTGAGGGTGAAACTCGAATTCGAGTCGGTACTACTGTCGTAAGGTGAGTCGCATATTCGGGGTAGAGGTGGAGTCTTGACTCACTGACATGAGGGAGAGGGAGGGACTTGGGGCCATGAGTGATTGTAAGGGTGAGAGTTTGGAGGCAGAGGCACGTGTAGAGCAAAGTTACTCGAGTGATGAGGCGTGACTATGAGGGAGAGGGAGTGATGACTGATGAGGCTAGAGGTAGAGGTGAGAGGTGTACGTAGAGCAGAGGGAAAGGGAATTCATTTTAAGTTAGGGTTTTATGATAAATACATATATACTCGGGGCGGAGCGGGAGTTGGGCGGGGCTGGGGTTTGGGACCAGTCTAGGGAATATTTCCCCTCCTCGACCCTGAAATGTAAATGGGGAAAAAATTCCCCACTCCCTCCCTCATTCCCTGTGTATTCGGGGATTCCCCATCCCGTTCGGGGCGGGTCCCTGTGGGGCCCCGACCCTGCGAGTTAAATGGATATCTCTAGTGACAGATGATGCGAAGTTGATGAAAGAGAGATACTGGGGGGAAAGAAATATTTGAGAGAGCAGAAACAATCGGCAATCGGACGTGCAACGATCGACGGAGGTAAGCGGGGGGAGGGGGAGGTAAGGTCTGTTGCATGTAAAGAAGATGAAGAAGTTCAGATTTTTTTCTAAAAAAAAATCTTAGTGTATCATTATAAAGTATATTAACTCAGTCAAGTGTATCAATAGTATCAATCAATAGTGCATCATTAACAAGTTTATCAACAATATATCAATCAAGTGTATCAATAGTATATCCGTCAAGTGTATCAACAATATAAAATAGTGCATCATTATCAAGTTTATTAGTAGTATATCAATCAAATGTATCATTGTCAAGTATATCAATCAAGTGTATCAAGTTTATCGGTAGTATAAACAAGTGAATAATTGACCAATTTATCAGCAGTTTATCAATCGGGTGCATCATTATCAAGTATATCAAATATATTAGCCAAGTGTATTAACTTATATTAATAGTGTATCAAGTGTATCAAATATATTATAGTGTAATGATATATCAATAGACCTATGAATTAAACAAAATCTATTGAAATAAATAAAATCCTAATATCCACTGGATTTATTAAAACACAATCGAAAATCTTCTTGAAATCTACAGTGATAATGGAAAACAATAATTAAAAATATCTTTAAAAAAAATCATTAGGATCTATAGATGCAACATTCTAATGCAAATACAGTGTAATTGGATGAATAAACCCTAATGCAATCATTATAATACATAACCCAATATAACAATCAAATCAACAATAATATTTAATACTTGCAAAAACCAACACATCTCCCCACACAACCTTCCATATTCCAACGAGAAATCCTTCAATACCCCACTCTTCCATCTTCAACCTTCCATATTCAACGCAAACCCTCCCATACCCCTAATCTTTCATCTCCAACCTTTCAATACCCCGTTCAAATCTCTGCAACACCTCCATATCGCATACCTTTTAGAGCTCATCACGACTCTGATTGTCTTCACCACTATAGGTTCCTGAACGAAGAGCAACCTTACACACAAAAGCAATTGACGAAATCTTTAACGGAAAACCTAGGTCCAAATTTCCATAAAAGACTCTCAAAATATGCTTTATTGAAATCCTAGGTTGTATATCATGCTTTGTAGTGTCCATTATTTGTTCATTAAAGGTGAGAGCAAAAACTTCGTCTTTGTTTTACACCATTACTTGTCGCTTGTGATGCTTTTCTACCCCTATATAAAGGAAATCCAAAGTCTTGTTAGAAACACATGAGTATACGACTCCCCCAAAGTTGGCATAAATAAGGTTCTATTGGATATATTTTTATTTTTTTATATTTCAAAACAACACAAATCTCATAATAGTTGGGTTTGTCGTAATCAAATATATTTCAAAATTGAAATATTTGTTTATCTCTCCCCTGATTACATGTTACCTGTTTTTTAAACACAACGTTAAACTTTGAACAAGCTGTTGAGATTGATGCCCTAAATCTCGTAGGGTCCTATAGTTTGTAAATATATTGAACAAACTCATTGTCTATTTAATAAAATATATGATATTTTATTCCATATTTTTTGTTGCATTAACCACAAACTAATAAACTAACATTCAAGGTTATCTTGTAACTTAAACATGTATGTAGAGACATACATGTGGATCATATTTAAGTGATAACCTAAATGGTTTGTAGTAGATGGATAAGGTTGGATACCTTATCCTGGTGACATTACGAGTATGGTCCGCTTTGTAGGTGTTACAATTGTTGTAAAGTGCTACAAATGATTTGATCCTGATCATTCATATATAGATATGTGAGCGGAGATATTCTATACAAATGAGTTTGTATAAGACCAGACCACAAAATGTTTAGTCTCATTATATAACGCCGTTCATAATAAAGACTTACATTTCACCAGGATGACCATAAGTAACATGACCTAAATCCTGAGTGAGTTATAAACTCTTGCCTATGAGGGCGGTCCTTTGATTTGTATGGGTGAGAGTAGTCAGATCTTCGACTCAACAAGCCTACCATTTTTGGGATTCCTCTGAATGGCGATCTAGGAACACATCTACACAAGAAGGAATCCACTCCTTTCCCGAGGTCAAGGTAAGTAGATAGAGTTGCTCCCTTAAGGGCTGATTCCGGAGCTTGAATAATGTGGCGCCACACCCTCTCCTGGCCCGAGAGGGGTTTAGTCATAGTTGGACTATGATCTATTGTTCATTAGAGGGATCGGTGGTACTTAAAGAGTTAGATGTAACTACAGGGGCAAAACGATAATTTTTGCCTAGCTGTACTTACGAGCAATTTGTGAAGGGTCATCATACTGTTGATTGGTTATATCCAATGGACACAGAAATATATCTGTAGTACGAAGAGTGCAATTGTCGGTCTTTAGTGGAGTGTCCGGCAGTTAACAAATGATGAATAATTTAATTAAAGAGTTTAATTAATTATTCATGTACCATTGGAGCTTCAAGCTACAGGCCCATGAGTTCCCCTTGGTAGCTCAATAGGATTAATTGAGAATCAGTTGTTGGATTAATTTGAATTTTTCAAATTAGTAGATGAGTTTAATCATATATGATATAATTAAGTTATTTTAATTATATGTGATATAATTATTATAAGATATTTGATACATTATAGCTTTAATGAGGAAAAATAAATATTTAAATATGATTCAAATATTATTAATATGAATTGGAATCATAATTGTTAAATTTAATATAAATGTGATTTATATTAAATGCCATAAAAGAGAGAAAAGGAACTATAGGTTATATTGTATGTGATACAATATTAAATCTATAGGTTATATATATATATATAATACGATAAGTTAGTTATTATATTTATATTTATATATATTAAATATCATTTTTATTTTATTTTTAAATAAAAATGAGGGAGGAAGTTACAACTCCCCCCTCTTACGTGGGTGGTTGTGATATTTTGGTTTTTTGAAAGGCAGGAGAGAGTCTCCTTCTTCAACAATCTGTTCTTGATTAAGAGATTAAAAAAACAACAGAAGAGTTTTGTGTGTGTGAGTTTGAGTTGTTGGTGAACAATTTCAAACCTTCCTCTCCACAAAAATTCTCTCAATCCAAAATAGCCAGAGCCCCCATCCCTGGGTTCTGTACCTGAGAATACCAAGGAAGCCTTTGTGGTAGTGTTCGTGCTCTTGATCAAAGTTTTTTTGAAGAAAGTCTTCAAGACGTTCGTGTGCTATTCGAGGGATTCTTGAAGAAAAGTCTTCAAAGGTAAGGTTTCTAAAACCTATTTATTTAGCATGCTATAATTTATGTAAATGCATATCATGTTCATGTTTTACTGTAAAATTTACAATCAATTAAAAAAAGAATTTGGGACGATCTATCTTCCGCTCATGGTTCCTTTCAGTTTGGGATCCTTCAATTGGTATCAGAGCTAGGTTGCTGGTTTTCTAATCTCAAATTCCATTTTTTTGTTGAATCGATTTTACAGTGATGGTGGGTTTTACATAGTCTGCATTCTATTTAAAGTTCATGTTGGGTTTTATGTCCGAAAAATCGCAGTTTGTAAAATTAAACATATTCTATTATCAATAAAAAATGTTATTCAACATTTCTTCAATAAATGTATTGAATCTATTAATGGCATTCATAGAGTCTAATCCAATAAACTAAGATCCATGGCTATTATATGAATACTTGAACTTTATGTAGAGACATAGAGATAGATCAAGTATGAGTAAATAGTCAAAATGGTCTATAGTATATGATTAACGTTGGGTACCTTATCCTGGCAACACTATTTGATGCGGCCTACTCTATAGCTGTTACAAGCTGTTGTAAAGATACTACAAACAAAGTGATCTAGATTCGCTAATGTATTGACATGAGGACTGGGGGCATCCTATGCAATGAGTTTGCATAAGATCGGACCAAGAAATAAGTCACTCTTACCTTTTAAATGTTGTTTACTATTTAAGACTGACTATTTCGCTTAGATGACCTAGGTAACTCGATCTTAATCCTGAGCTAACTACGAACTCCTGTTTATTCGGGATTATCCTTAGATTTGTATAGGTGAGGGTTGGCTCAACAGCGCCGACTCAATAAGCCTCCCATTTCAGGGGTAAGACTGGGTAGATAGCTGATGACATAGGGTGTAAGACAGAATTCACACCTACCCGATTTAGGGATAGGAGAGAGGTTGTTCTTTTAAATACTTAATCCAAGTCTTGAACAAGGGGCCCCACCCTCTCACTGGCTCGAGAGGGATTCGATTTAGTGATTTGATCATAAACCAATTGTTCATTAGAGGATCAGTTGGAACTTAAGGAATAAAACATAATATCGAGGGTAAAACAACACATTGACCTAGTTGGTATTATGAACAACCTGTGAAGGGTCAACTTACTAGTTATGGTTATATCGTGTGGACACAAATATATCTACAGTGAGGAGAGTGCAACTATCGAGCTATAGTGGTGTGATTCAATAGTTAATGGATACTGATTAATTCGGTCTAAAGAATTTAGCCAATTAATCTTAATCGTTGGAGCTCATGATCTTTATGTTCATAAGGTCCCTCTACTAGCTCGTAAAACATGAACACCTTAAATTATTAAATTGAGTGAATTTGGAATGATATCAATTTGAATTGTTTAAATTGAATTTCAATTTGAAAATGTTCAAATTGAAATTAGAGTTTTTGAGTTTGAATTAGTTCAAAATCAAATTAGGGTTTGCTTAATTATATTCGATATAATCAATGTTTGATTTGTTGAAATTAAATGAAATTGGAGAGTTAATAATATTTAAATTGTTATTTAAATATCAATTACATGAATAGGATTCATGTTTAAATTTTGTGTATGATTAATTTGATATTTGATATTAAATTAATTAATTAATTAAAAATGAAATTAATTTCCATTTTTAAATTCAATTTGAGAAATTGGATTTATAATTTTAGATTTGATTAATTGAGAATTAATTATATTAAATTTTGATTAATTTTAGAATTAATTAAAAGAAATGAGAAATTTGAAAATTAAACTTCAAAGTGGGGTTTTCCCATATTTGAAGCTAGTAGGAGGTGTCCCTCCCTAGTACACACACAAATCCATCTTCCAATTTGAAGTAGCTGCTAGCTAATTCTATTACTGAAGGAGTCTGCATGCAGCTAAGTAATAAAGCACTTCCAATTTGCTGAGATGAGGATGAGGGACTGAGATTGAGCACTGAAAAATTGGTTTTGTGGTTCAGTTTCTTCTTCCTCTTCAAACCCATAAAACATTTACCAAATTCGCTCAAATCTGAGTTCCACCACTCAAATTCAAAGCTGAGAATAGTAGAGAAGACCTCTTGGTGGTTCACTAACTGATTTGGAGCTAAATTGGAGTGAAAAGTAGCTTGGATTGAAGATTTTCTCACAAAAGGTATGTGACTTGAAACCCACTTGAATATGCATGGTGACGAAAAATTATTACCAAGTCGTCAAGGACTTGATGACTAAAATTAAGTGAACGCAATATGCGATGCATGTTCTTAATGTATGCATTGATTATCATGCATCGGTGGTCATGGTTGGAGTGAACTATACGTTAACGAATGTATGCAATGACCATGTGTTCCTATCACAAGTTTTCTTGCAGTCACGCCAAGTATAATGTGAACGCAAGTTTCTCAGGTGATCCGAGGTCGAACTAAGGGACTTGTAGCTAGCCGTATGAGGTAATGTGTATGCGGCGGATGAATAAAAGAATGATGGAGGGGTTTTTATACTAACACTACTCCTACTCCTAACTAATAGACAACGCAATGAGAAGTATGAATGAGAGGTAGAGACACAACAACTGTTGACGCGTAGTAAATGGATGAAAAAATAGATAAAATGTGGAGATGTCTTCATCGCAACCCTTAAGAGTGACCGCAAGGGCAACCTCAGTCAATGCAAGCTGATGCGTTCATGCCATACATGCCCGCTACAAATGCACTGATTTGTATTAGTAAACGGAACTTATTCCTAAGTCTCCATTCTTGCTTATGCAATCTTAATTTAACTCTCCCGAGCATCGATTCTAACCTAGCTTTCCTGAGTCTTAGGTTCTTTCTTTAGACTCTCTCCCGAGTAGCTCTAAAGGTGTGATGGACGCATACATAAGACAAGGTAACCGCAAAATCCTGGTCAATGTAAGATTATTCCTATCTCTAGCGAATACATGCTTACGTTGCTTAATGCGTCCAACCACTTACCCTCCCGGACAGTTGGTTGTTGCGACTTTACTCATAGACAATCATTGCGTCTGCCTATAGACAGGCGTTGCTACAGCTTCACACTAAGCAAATAAGGTTTTCTCACACACTCGCACAACGCACACCTTCCGGTGGTTTGCTACATGCTTCATATCTCTAATCTGTATGACTAAGTATGCGATACTCTAGCAATCTCACTAAGTGATGCAATGAAAGTTAAGGATGCTAAGCAAAGAAAGATGGAGATGGAATCGAAGGAAACATAGAAATGCATTGAACACACATTGTATTAATTTCTTAATCCAAAATGTAATACAATACAATATAAGAAAAGAAGAGAAAATGAAATGACTAGCTGGAAGCAATGTCTTGCTTCCAGCAGATGTGTGTCAAGGCTGCCGGTGGTGCCATGGATGGGCGGTGGAGCTGAGTATCTCAAGATCTAACTCCGGTGAAGGCTCTGGTCTTCACTCGGAATGGATGAAGGAGATGAAGAACTCTCAAGCTTCTTTCTCACGCGTTAGTCTGGATCGCAAGGATCCACTCGAAGGTCGAACCTTGGGCGAAAACCCTCGGATTCAAACCTTGGGCAAAAACCCTAGATGATTTGAAATTCTACTTAGCGGCTTCTATTTATAGAGCTTAATCACCAACAACATTAATGGACTGCTCTGATTTTGACATTAGCACCGCGTTAGTCCTTTTCTGAGTCTCTTCTGCTAATGGCATGGTAGGTGAAATGTCACATCATCTTTTGGTTTTCCCGAGATATGCGTTGATGTGTTCATTCCACAAACCTTGCATTCATCCCACTATTATGGTTATCGTGTAGCCGCAATCATGTAGTGACTGCATGCGCTTAATACTGTAACTTCTACACGATGACCACAATCACTTGACGATCGCAACTCCTATGCGATGTGCGATGGATGCATGCGGTTGATCACTGCAACACCCATGCGTTGATCGTATGCGTTCGCCTTTGCGATGGAGAGTTTCTCCACATACGGTCGTCTATGCAGTAGCCCGGCTTCTGCGTTTGCATCCACTTCCTACGTTAGCTACAAAAATAGACAATTGAACGCATAATAACGCATAATAATGGGTTAGCCGAGATTGTTAATATTGAACGCCACAAACTCATTTTCTCATGAATTCCTAACATAATTGTCGCACATTCTACTTAACAACCTTCATAATTCTAAATAAAAGGCCTAAGATGACATGCATTTCCGCATGTCATTAATGCACGCTTTAGAACTCAAATTAAATGTAATTAGAGTGCTTATTGATTTTATTTGCTTCTGTTGCATGCTTGTGTATTCCTTCAATTCATGCGATGAATGGTTTTGAATATGGTTTTGATGATGGATGTTTCAGGATAGGATACTTAGCTTTAAGGCTTAATTTCATTTACAAATTTGATTTGTAAAGGCCCTTTTTTTGGGCATAATTTTATGCTATAGAGTTTGTAATTAATTGTTTTGAGTCGTTCATGCTGTTCCCAGGGAGCTTCAAAGAAGAAAAGAAGAAGACGAAGCAGTTCTACGAGATCATGTAATTACAGCTATATGATCGTGTAGCTTTTGCTAAATGATCGTGTAACATTTGCTAAACGATCGTGGGGCTAATGCTACAAGATCGCACAACAAGTTTGTTACACGATCGCTACAGAGAGTTCGTTTGAAAGGCGGTTTGATTCGAGCGATTGAAGGCCTGGTTCAACTGTTTAGAACCGGATGACTCTTTTCTTGTAATAGTTAGCCTTTTTAAGTTTCTTTTAGGTGTCCTATCCCAGTCCATCATCTGTTTATATTAAATATACATGTGATGTATGTTTTATCAATTTATATGTCATATTGTATGTCATATAAATTTAAAATCCAACCATAGGTTATGCAGTTATATTCATGCATCATTTTATATTATAAGTGTTATAATATACATGAATATTCATGGTTTAAATTATATATCATGCTCATGCATCATATAGTATACGTATGCATGCATTATAGCATTTTCATACATCATTTATATTATAATTGTTATAATATATGGTTGAAGGTATGTATGGAAGTATGCTATAGTATGATTCATTACGTAGTTATAGAATTATTATATATATTAGTAATAAATGGAAATTGCATGAAACATAACATTACCTTAGGTAATTTATAAATGTTCTGATTAACTAAAGTATGTCAAGCATGCAATGGATGTTTTAGTTGTTTCATTTATTAATAATCGTTATAACTAAATGAAATTAGAATTAAAATCAATAATTAAGAGTTGTATGTAAACCTTAGGCTGTAATCATTTTTTAAAATTGTTTTAAAATATGATTGAGATAGACCTAAGATCACATTTCTAATTGAGATTAGAAATCTTAGTTTAATATTTTAATTGGTTTAATAAGATTAAATTGATTCTTAATAAAAGATTAAATATGTAACAAATGTATCTATAAGGGACCTTTTGTTTAAGATAGGTTCTGGCTAGGCTGGGGTACTTAAGTTGATGGAAACGTCACACCCCTACCTGGGAACCTACCTGGAAAAGTGAATTAGATAGATTTGTTACATGTATGCAAGTTTGATCAAAGTCTATTAAAGAGTTTAATGAGACTTCAATCAAAATTGTTTAATCCTCAAAGACAAGCGTTGTTTTTTAGCAAATTAAACAAAAACTTAGATAAAATTAGTAGTCGGATTTTTCCTAAGTTAATTATGAAGGAAATCGAACACAAGGATTTCCATGAGCAGCGGAAGGATCTTTCCAAATTACATTCGTATATGAACTTTACAATTACAATCACAAATGGAAACAAATGGTTATGCATAAAATAGAAATTACAATATGCTTTACTACAGATCAAGGAAGGAATTAACAAACCTTTGTAGACTCATCTTCTAATTCCTTGATCATGAACGCTCGATCACAACAACATAGCAGCAACACACGAACATTCGTCCAACACGACCGCTACACTGCACGAACACTGCACACTCGAACTAAGCGATCGCCAAGATCACAAACACCCCGAACGGCCTCCACAGAACCTCGACAGTATCGAATTGAGTATGACACCACCAAAAAGGTTACCTTGGTATTCTTGGTGTGAGAATCCAGAGGGTGGGCTCTGTGTGAACTTGGTTTGAGGCAGAAAACTGGAGGAACCACAATCGTGTAAACGATTGAGCAAGTGGGAGATGGAACAACCTATCGTATAAGCCGATACCCAATCGTTTAGGAAAAGCTATACGATTGTCTAGCAAAAGCTATGCGATCGTTTAACTCATTGCTTAATTGAGTGTTTAACGTGTACTAACACTCCACAATCGTTTAGCTCACTCCAAGCTGTCGCTTAGTAAATCTAATTTACTTGACAACTTCTCGTGAGAATTTTTCCGAGAATGAAAAACTTAAAATCAACATTAATCAACATTCTAAAACCTTACCAAAATTAGGAAAACATTTTTTTTTTCATCTCACGATTACCATGAAACCACCAATAATCTCCCACTCAATTGGTTATTAGAGAAAAAGAGATAATTATCCAATAATTAATATTATTATAAATATAAATGGAAACTAACTTACCATAATATATTTATAACCTACAGTTTTAATATTTCATCTCATGAAACATACAAACCATAGCTCTTTTTCTTTTCCATGGAACTTAATGTAAATCTCATTTACATTAATCCTCCACTTGATGTATCTCATACACCATATCGATCATATCATATATAATCGAATTACCTCTTGTCAATTTGAACATTTCAAACAACACCAAGAACTAATCCTAAACTTGAATCCATTGAGCTACCAAGGGGACCTTATGGACCTGTAGCTCGAAGCTCTAACAGTACGTGAATAACTGACTAAACTCTTTAATCACCGGATCCACCATCCGTTAACTACCGACACTTCACTAAAAATCGACAATTGAACTCTCCTTACTACAGATATATTATGTGTCCATCTTAACCAATCAACAGTGCGACAACCCTTCACAGATCACTCGTAAGTACAACTCGACCAATAACCATTATGCCCCTGTAGTTACATCTAACTCCTTAAGTACCACTGAATCTTCTAATGAACATAAGTAATAGTCCCTACTATGACTTAGTCCTCTCTTCCAAAGAGAAGTTGTGGCCACTATGTTCAAGTCTCGAAATCAGCTCTTAAGGGAGCAATCTATCTACTTACCTCTTCTTCGGAGAAGGAGTGAATTCCATCTTGTGTAAGTGAGTTCCCAGGGTCCCAAAAAAAAGGTAGGCATGTTGAGTTTCAAGTATCAATGGTGTTATATATATAATCTAATCATCTCGTGGTTCGGTCTTATACAAACTCTTTGTATAGGACACCCCTGCTTGCATGTCTCCACAAGAATGGTTAGGATCTACCATCTGTAGTAGTTTACAACACTTGCAAACCTCTACAAAGTAGGCGTATCCATAGTGTCACCAGGATCAGGTATCCCACCTTAATCCTTATATTACAGACCTATTTAGGTTATCAATTAAGGCATGATTCACTTGTATATCCCATATACATGCTTAAGTTTACATAAGATAACCATGAAGCTTTGTTTATTGGATATGAGTAAATGCCAGAATGTAATAACAATTATTTTATTCATAAAACAATGTGTATAATTACAAACAACGAGACTCCGGGAGAATTAGAACACCAATCCCAACAAATTAACCCTAGGTAAAAGATTCAGTGGGAGGAAAATGGGTATATGATACTTCATTCTATCCTCTACATGTTTCTCCCTATAAATTCACACCGTGAGATCTACACTCGACCTTAAGGCAACATAGGTGTCCCCTACAGGTGGCATTTGGGTAGGTCAATAACAAGGTGAATGGAGAGAGTGTTTATAGTAAGTAGGAGCAGGACGTGTGAAGCACATTCCTCAATCTCTCTCATTAGGTTAAACAAAATTTCATGCATTGCCTCGTGGCATCGTGGGTGTCCCCCTAAAGGATGGCAATATTGCATGACACTTTATTCAATCTCTAGAAATGGATAAGGTTGCTTTAGTTTCATGTCCCAATCAGTTTTCCCTACGATTGGCTCATTGAGGCAGAACTCTAGAACCTAAAATGAGGGGTTACACTTACACAGAATTGTTAAGGATGGTAACAAATTATGGACCAAACAATAGTGACTGTTAGTTATAGTGACAAGGTGTTGTTTTTGTCTAATGGTTGAGAATGTCTCATTTCAGTGAAAGGGTATGATCACCCTATGGTGACTTTTGTCTTGCCTCACTAAAACATCATTACAAAATAGATGTAACTTAGGGTACACTAGACTATTTTGCTAAAAATCTGATTGGTTGTCTTAAGTGGTTTAATGCAAGTAGACTAAATATAAATAGTTTGTTCTTTTTCAGCAAATTCTTTAACATGGCTACCGCTACTTTAAGTTTACTCGCCGCGGATAAATTAATGGGAGAGAATTACGTAAGTTGGAAAAATACAATCAACATAATACTAATCATCGATGTTCGTTATTTTATCCTGATGAAGGACGTTTTCCCATTCCAACTCACAATGTTCCTCAAAATTTTTGGAAAGCATACGAGTGTTGGACATGGGTAAACGAAAAAGCCCGAGCGTATATCTTGGCTAGTCTTTACGAAATCTTGGCCAAGAAGCATGAGCCAATGCTCACAATTTGTGAGATCATGGAGTCCTTGAAGAAAATGTTTGGAAAAGTATCTGTACAGCTCAGACATGGCACTCTTAGACACATCTTCGATGCCTGTATGTAAGAAGAGGCATCTGTTCGAGAATATGTTCTCAACATGATGGTCCACTTCAATGTGACGGAGATGAATGGGTCAAGCATTGATGAAGTTAGTCAAGTTAGCTTCATTTTGGAATCTTTACCTGAAAGTTTCCTTCATTTCTGTAACAATGCTGTTTTGAACAGGATTGACTACAACCTGACCACTATGCTCAGTGAGCTACAGACTTCCCAATCCTTGATGAAAAGCAAGGAGCAGATGGGTGAAGTAAATGTTGCTTCATCTCCTAAGAAGTTCTATAAAGATTCGACCTCTGGAACTAAGTCTGTACCTTCTTCCTCTGGCACCAAAAAGTGGAAGAAGAAGAAGGGTGAAAAGGGAAAAGCTAACCCTATAGTTGCTGCTCATAGGGGTAGAAAACTCATCAAGGCTGCAAAGGGAATCTGTTTCCATTGCAACCAAGATGGTCATTGGAAGAGGAACTACCCCAAATACTTGGCAGAAAAGAAGAAGGCCAAATAAGGTAAATATGATTTACTTGTATTGGAAACCTGCTTAGTGAAGAATGATGATTCCGTATGGATTATAGATTTTGGGGCCACTAACCATGTTTGTTCTTCATTTCAGGGAATTAGTTCCTGGTGGCAACTAGACGCTAGTGAGATGACGATGCGGATTGAAACTGGGCATGTTGTCTCAGCTGTGATACTGGGAGGTCTCCGGTTGACTTTACAGAATAAATTTCTTATTTTAGAAAAATGTCTATGTAGTCCCTGATTTAAAAAGGACCCTTGTATCTGTAAAATGTTTGGTTGAACATTCATATTGTATCAACTTCATTGTAAATAAAGTGTTTATTTTCAAAAATGGTGTTGATATTTGTTCTGCAAATCTGGAAAATAATCTTTACGTGCTAAGATCATTAGCAACTAACGCCCTCCATAACACAGAAATGTTTAAGACTGCAGTAACTCAACATAAAAGACTTAAAATTTCTCCTAAAGAAAATGCCCAACTTTGGCACCTAAGACTAGGACATATTAATCTCAATAGGATTGAGTGGTTAGTGAAGAATGGACTTCTAAGTGAGTTACAAATTTTTTTTTTACCTATATATGAGTCATGCCTTGAAGGCAAGATGACCAAGAGACCTTTTACTGGAAAGGGTCATAGGGCCAAAAAACCTTTAGAGCTAGTACATTTAGACCTCTGTGGTCTGATGAATGTAAAAACTATGAGAGGTTATGAATATTTCATCACTTTGCTGATGATTATTCAAGATATGGGTATGTTTATTTAATTCAACATAAGTGTGAATCTTTTGAAAAGTTCAAAGAATTCAAAGCTGAAGTTGAAAATGCATTAAACAGAACAATTAAAACATTTCGATCTGATCGAGGTGGAGAGGTTTTGGACTTAACATTCTAGAACTATTTGATAGAACATGGAATAGTATCCCAACTCTCAGCACCTGATACACCTCAACAAAATGGTGTATCATAATGGAGAAATCGAATCCTGTTGAACATGGTTCAGTCTATAATGAGTTACGCTTCCTTACTTGACTCGTTTTAGGGTTATGCAGTAGAGGCTGCAGCGTACATCTTAAATTGTGTTCCTTCCAAGAATGTTGCTAGAACACCTTTTGGAGTTATGGAATGGTCGTAAAGCTAGTTTACATCATTTCAGAATCTGAGGCTGCCCAGCACATGTGCTTGAGGCTAATCCTAAGAAATTGGAACCACGTTCAAGATTGTGCCTATTTGTAGGCTACCCCAAAGGAACGAGAGGTGGTTACTTCTTTGATCCTAAAGAAAATAAAGTGTTTGTATCGACAAATGCTACTTTTCTTGAAGAAGGCTATATAAGAGAGCACAAGCCCAAAAGTAAGATTGTGTTGAATGAAATTTTCAAAGAAACTACTGAATCTTCAACAAGAGTTGTTGAAGAACCGAGTACCTCAATAAGAGTTGTTGAAGTAGGAACATCTAGTAGGTCAAATCCACCTCAAGTGTCGAAGGAACCTCAACGTAGTGGGAGGGTTGCAAACCACCTGTTCGCTTTTAATAGAAATCTTGGCTATGGTAGCTGATGGTGAAGTTGAGGATCCATTGCCTTACAAGAAGGCAATGAAGGATATTGACAAAGATGAGTGGATCATAGCGATGAATCTCGAAATGGAGTCTATGTACTTCAATTCCGTATGGGATCTTATAGATTAACTTGAAGGGGTTAAACCTATAGGTTGTAAATGGATCTACAAGAGGAAACGAAGTGTTAATGGGAAGGTGTAAACCTTTAAGGCTTGACTGGTGGCAAAAGGTTATACCCAGGTTGAGGGAGTTGACTATGAGGAGACTTTCTCACCTGTTGCCATGCTTAAGTTTATCCGGATCCTTCTATCCAATGCCTCATATTATGACTATGAGATTTGGCAGATGGACGACAAGACTGCCTTTCTGAATGGAAATCTTGAGGAGACTATTTACATGGAGCACCCCGAGGGAGTCATAACCCAAGGTCAAGAGCAAAAGGTTTGCAAGCTTAATCGGTCCATTTATAGATTGAAGCAAGCTTCTCGATCTTGGAACATAAGGTTTGATACTGCGATCAAATCTTATGGTTTTGAACAAAACGTTGATGAGCCTTGTGTATACAAGAAGATCAGCAATAGTTCAATAGTTCTTCTAGTATTCCTACTCATTGGGAATGATGTTGGTTTACCAACTGAAGTTAAGGACTTGCTAGTGACCCAATTCAAATGAAATATTTGGGAGAGGCTTAGTTTGTTCTGGGTATTCAGATTTTAGAGATCGAAAGAACAAAATGTTAGCTCTGTCTCAAGCATCGTATATTGACAAGATGCTTGTCAAATATTCGATGCAGAACTCTAAGAGGGGCTTATTGGCTTTCAGGCATGGAGTGATATTGTCTAAGGAATAGTGTCCTAAGATATCTCAAAAGGTTGAGGAGATGAGATAGATCCCTTATGCATCGGGCAACTTGATGTATGCGATATTATGTACTAGACCTGACATTTACTATGTAGTAGGGATAGTCAGTAGATATCAATCTAATCCATGATTAGATCACTAGACTGCCGTTAAAAACATCCTCAAGTATCTATGGAGAACAAAAGCCTACATGCTTGTGTATGGGTCTAAGGATTTGATCCTTACGGGATACACAGACTCTAATTTTTAGATTGAAAGGATTCTAGAAAATCCATATTAGGGTCAATGTTCACTCTTAATGAAGGGGCAGTAGTATGGAGAAGCACCAAGCAAGGGTGCATTGCTGACTCCACTATGGAGGCTGAGTATGTAGCAGCTTATGAAGCTGTTTGGCTCAGGAAATTCTTGACTGATATAGAAGTTGTTCCAGGCATGTCAAAACCCATCACACTTTATTGTGATAATAGTGGTGTTGTGGCTAATTCCCGAGAGCCTAAGGGTCACAAGTGTAATGGCGGGAATTTAATTGTTAGTAATAATGTAATTTTAGTAATTTTTATTATTGAAGGGAATTTTTGGAATTTTGAACTTCAAGTGTAATGGTGGGAATTTAATTGTTGGCGTGAAATTATTCAATTTGGAAATTAATGGCAGGAATTAATTTGGGAAGGAAAGGAATTTAATAGTATAAAGTGGAATAAGAAAAAGAATAAAATATAGTTTATTTTTATTTCCTTTTTAGTTTATTATTATTATTATTTTTATAAACCCCCATCCTGGTTTTCTCCTTCTCCCTCACGCGCGACCGAAACCCTCCCCCTTCCGTTTTTTTTTATTTTCGCCAGCCGCCGTCCTCCTCAGCTCGACCAAGCCACCGTCAGCCCAGATCTCCCTGCCGCTCACCGCTGACCTCGACTGCTAGCCCAAATCCGAGCCGCGACCAGCCTAGATCCGACTTTAACCTCTTCACGTCTCAGCCATTCGCGCCGCCCAGATCCAACTTCGGCCTCCCACGCCGAAGCCGCCCGCGTCCAAGTTGTGAGTCCTTTCGCCGCTCAACTTGTCGCGCCATCGCCTGCACCAGCTGCGACTCTGAGCGTTCTCCCTTTTCTCTTTAGCTCATCGCTGACTGAAGCCTCCACCAGCCAACCACGTCTGTTCGACGCCGCCCAGCCCCTGTCACCGTTGTGGTTGCCATCAGATTTATTTTGGGTAAGTTTTTCATCATTGGGTTTCGCCGAATCTCGTGGATGTGGGTAACTTGGTGATTTTTTTCTCAATTAGAACTATTGGCCATGGTGTCTTGCTTCATTATTTTTGACACGTCTTTTGTTGGATTTTGAAGTCGAGATTTGGAGAATCCTCAAAGTCAAAGGGGCGCCGTCAAGGAAGGTGGAAGTGTTTCGCCATTGGGTAAGCTCTTGGACATTTCAATTTTGGTAATCGTTGCGGGTTGTGTGGTTTGGGTATTTTGTTTTTGGGTCTAAGCTTTCTCAGTTACTGTTGGACTGGAATTTTAATGGTTGTATTTGTATGTTAAGGTCGTTACTCCAAGTCACTATCATCGTTTGATTGTCTGATTTTGTTTGTGAACTTTTGATCAAGGTAAGTAATCTTACTACTGGAACTGCCCACGGGCCAAACACTAGATGTATGCTAGTATGATAAATGAATATTATGACAGAATGATGGCATGATAGACTGATAGTATAGTATAATCGATGCATGTTCTTGTATGTGGAACTAAAAGATTTATTTGTACACGTAGATACTTGGATGCTAGCATGAGATGATAGTTGATTCCATGAGGTTGTATTTGATCTGTGAATATTGAGGCATATATGCATGTTGTAGAGCCATGATGTTGAGGCATATATGCATTGTCATAGGACCATATTGTGATAATTATGAGGTTGAGAATATGATAGTGATTTTATTGATTAGTTAGAATGCCCACTATATATTGTGTTTCCTTCGGGATTCACTAGATTGTGTTTCTTTCGAGATTCACCAGATATGATGTTTCCTTCGAGATTCATCAGAGGTAGTGGGCATATTTAGCTACAGTAGGATAGAAATCATTTATATATATATTTTTTTATGTATGTGTCCCATGAAGACTAGGGCGGTTTATATGTTTCACCAGGGGTAGGCATCTAGAGGACATAGATGCCTAACCTGACCCCAGTAGTGGGGTTACTTACTGAGTATTTTATACTCATTCTTTCTCATGTTGTTGTTTCGGTAAAGGTAGAGATGACCAGCGATGGCACGAAGCGAAATTCGTGATCGAGCCACTAGGACCAGTTTTATGCTTTCGCTATGAGACTTAGATTCCTCTTCACTGTTTTGCTTAACTTACAGTTTTGATATTTGAAACCTACTATTAAGAATTGTTTCAGACTTATTTTTAACATTATGATTTTTGGGTACCCTATTGTTATTTTTAAAATTTGCATTTAATAAAGGACTTTTAACTTACCTTATTTATTTAGAGTTTATTTCACATAAAAGAGTGTCGTTTTAAGTTCCATGCATGCATGTATTTAGTCACGGCCTAACTTAAGTCCTTAAGGGTCGGGTTGTTATAGCTTCGGGCACAACGTTGCTGATCTTATTTACAAAGGCCTCTACGGCTAAGGTGTTTGAGGGTCACCTGCAGAGTATGGGTCTATGGGACAGGCCACGTCTAGACTAGGGCAAGTGAGAAGATTTGTACACTGGGCGGTGCTATTTATGCCTTAGTTTATTAGTTTATATACTTTGTATTTTGACTATATACACCCTACTAGCTTTAGTTCAAGTGGGAGATTGTTGGAGTTGATACCCTAAATTCGTAGGGTTCTATAGTTTGTAAATGTATTGACAAACTCATTGTCTATTTAATAAAATATATGATATTTTTTTTCATATTTTTTGTTGCATTAACCAACAACACAATTAAACTAACATCCAAAGTTATCGTTAACTTAAACACTATGTTGAGAGACATATAGGTGGATCATGTTTAAGTGATAACCTAAATGGTCTGTAGTAGATGAATAAGGCTGGTACCTTATCCTGGTGCACTATGAGTATGACCCAATTTGTAGGTGTTACATTATTGTAAAGTGCTACAAAATAATCTAATCCTGATCATTTATGTATAGACATGTGAGCGAGGATATTCTATGTAAAGGAGTTTGTATAAGACCAGACCACGAAATGTTTAGTCTCATTATATAACGCGGTTCATAATGAGACTTACATTTCACCAGGATGACCATAGTGTAACATGACCTGTAATCCTAAGTGAGTTGTGAACTCTCGCCTATGAGGGTGGTCCTTTTGATTTGTATGGGTGAGAGTGGCCAGATTCACTGACTCAACAAAAGCCCTACCATTTTAGGGATTTGGCTGATTGGGGAGTTGGGAACACAACTACACAAGAGAGAGAATTCACTCATTCCCCGAGGTCGGGGTAAGTACATAAATTGCTCATTTAAAGGGCTGATTCTGGGGCTTGAACAATGTAGTGTCATACCCTCTTCTGGCACGAGAGGGGTTTAGTCATAGTTGGACTATGATTATAGACTCTCATAGAGATCAGTGGTACATAAGGAGTTAGATGTAACATTACGAAAAAAATAGTTAATTTTGCCTAGTTATATGATAACGGGCAGATATGCACGTTATCATTAGTACTAAGTTCTTAAACAATGTTGATTGGGTTGATGAAATATGTTAAATTGTGTCATTAAGCATAAATCTATAATATTGCAGGTCGCAATTGCGTCCAACGTATTAGGAGCAGTGTGACTTTTACATTTTTGTGCAGAATATCGTGTGTAACGCAATGCAGAGATTGCGATCATAGGAATACTTGGTCGAAACGCAACTTCACCGCAAGACTTGTGATGTGATCGTGCTCGTACAAACATTCGCCTAAGAATGAATCCACCGCAACTTGGTCAGTGCAACATGCGTTGAGCGCCATCTAGTGAAAGAAAAATTAAGAGCGATGAGACAGAAAAGACTGATGGCAGTCGGATCAAATCAAGTTGATCGCGATTAACGGTCACAAAGTACATTCAACTTTATCGGTGACAATTATCCGGTGCATCAGTCAGGAATTAAAGCTGTCCCATCTGTACAACCGGGAGAGAGGAGCCGCCTTTCACTATGAAAACTCTATAAATACCAAGTGCATTCTTCAAAGAATGGGTTAAGCAGTCGATTACTTCATCACTTTACAAGTTCACGTCTCTATCCATAGTCTTCTTTCATTTTAAGGTGGACGCGAGGAAGAAGGTGTGCCAATAAATCGTTCTGGCAAGCTTGGGAAAGCACCAGAAACTCTAAGACAGAGAGAGGGCTAACGCCTGCGGAAGTGGGAATATTTGTAGATCAGAATAGAGATTTAGTGTAAAAAGCCTCGGTCAGCAAGGAATTGCTACCAAGCTCTCTACCTTTATTTTCCATTATCATTCTGTACTCAATTCAGTTATAAGAATGGAATGTCTTTCTCTATATCTCTTCACTCTCTGTAATTCACGCATGAGTAGCTAAATTAGTTGAATAGGTTGAGAAGCATTTAGCTAGCATAACTAGGAAATCTTCGTTCTTTGCAGTTATCTTGTTTATGTATGCTTCATTCGTCTATTAGAGATACTCGGGAGGGTAGTCTAAGGACAGGATCTAGACTTGGGAAGGTCAGGTCAGAATCTAGGTTTGGAAGAACTAGATTAGAATGCATAAACAAGAGATAGACGCTTAGGAATGAGCACTATTTGTTATTAACGCATCGCATGCATCTTAGCAATAAGATATGATTGTATGCGGTCACCTTGCTCTCATGCATTTTGCATCAACGCATAGGACAAGTGTAGAGACTTAGGGATAAGCTTTATGGACATTTTTCATTCAACACATGCGTCCTAGACTTAGAAGCATCGCATTTACATTGGGAAATGACTTGCTGTGCATGGTTGTAACATGATTGCAAAGTTTGACACATTCCCAAGTAATGCTAGCTAAAGATCTTCTCAACCTGTTCATCGCATACTCATTGCATCTATCAACGCAACTCTCTTTCTCAAATTCGCCGCATTTATTTACTTCTTTTTCATCAACATAAAAACACACCCACACTTTATTTATTTACTTGGTTACCACAAAGTTTTCATAAACATTATCAATGCAACTATTTTCACAAGTCTCTGTGTTCGACCCTAGATTTATCAGGAAACTCAGAGGAATTTACACTTGAATTCCGCTGGGGAAACTTGAGTGCACAATGCAATCCATCAATGCATTTCATCCATATTTTCATTCATAAAAATAACGCATCAAGTTTTTGGTGCCGTTGCCGGGGACTTCGGCAAAATAGTTGTTAACGGTAATTTTTGTGATTTCTTTGTAGAACTCTCAATCTCTGGCGAACTACGACCCGAAGATTGAGAGAACATTTTGGAGGAGACTATGAGACCGCCAACAGCAATCACAATCCGATAAAGAAGAGATGGCGGAGCAACCTAGAGGTGGAGCACCAATGATAATAATGTCATGGTGAATCCGATTATGATGGCAAACGATCGCAATAGGCCCATTAGAGACTATGCATCACCAAACCTCTATGGATTTCGTCTCGGGAATCATAAGGCCTGCCCTCGACAGAAGCAGATTCGAGATGAAATCGATGATGCTGTAGATGATCCAGACTGCAGGTTAATTCGAAGGAAGGTGTGGCGAGGATTCACACGCCCTCTTCCAAAGTTTTATTGAAATCTGCAATACTTTTGTGTTCCCGAACATCTCTGTTGAAGAAGTTCGACTAACGTTGTTCCCATTTTCTCTCTGTGATCAGGTTAGGAAATGGGCTTATTCGCTCGAACCAGGAGAGATTACTTTTTGGGAGCAGATAGTGGAGAAATTCATGAAAAAGTATTTTCCACCTACCGAGAACGCAAGACGAAGAAAGCTTATTACTAATTTTGAACAAGATATGGATGAATCGCTCAGCGATGCTTGGGCGAGGTTTAAAAGGTTGGTCTGAGATTGTCCGCATAATGGGCTATCAGACTGCCTTGAAATGGAAATTTTCTATCACGGTTTAAACCCTGCTTCGCAGACCGCTGCCAATACGGCAGCGCTAGTGGTCTACTTGACAAAACTTACGAGGGGGCAAAGAATATTCTGGACTGCATCTCCAAGAACCATGAAGACTGGAGGGAGAGTGACTAGAGATTGAGACTCAAAGATTCCGACGTAAATAACGGTGCCATTGTTTCGTTACAAAACCAACTGACCGCAATGATGAATTTGATTCAAGGAATGGCGATCAGCAGCCCAACACCGCAATCAGTCAAAACACCGCAAGGTGTACGACTTGCGGTGATGGGTATGCGATGGAAGATTGCCTGCAAAATCCACAGTCTATATATTTTGTAAAAAATAATCCTTTTTCAAACACTTACAACCCTAGGTGGAGAAACCACTCCAATTTTGCTTGGAAGAATTAACAACAAAATTTTCAATCTGTGGTATAAAAAGAAAGGCCACCAGGATTCTTTCAACGCAACAACGGTCAACAGAGCAACCAAGCAAGTAGCTCACAACAACCAACACAATCTTCTTCTCTAGAGAGCCTATTGAAGCAATATATAGAGAAAAACGAGACAGTGCTTTAAAGTCAGGCTACGTCCATCCGCAACCTTGAATTTCAAATGGGCCAGATAGCGAATGAGCTGAAGAGTCAACCGCAAGAGGCATTGCCAAGTTTTATCGAGCTTCCGCGCAACCAGGGGGATCAGGTAATGAGCAATGTCAGGTTGTGACATTACGCAGTGGAAAGGATGTGGAAGGGGAAAAGAAGGATCAGTGTAAAGAACAACTTCCATCGCAATTGAGCCCGAGATTGCGGTAACGCAAGAAGAAGAAAGAGAAAACGAAGCAGTGGAACCTGAGGTTGCGTCAACCTCAAAGTCAAATGAAACGAGAATTGTGAAAGTCCAGTTACCATCTTTCCCTCAGAGGCTAAGAAAGAAGAAAAACGAAGAGGTACAGTATCAACGCTTCTTATCTATGTTAAAGCAATTACATGTTAATATTCCTTTTAGTGAAGCGATTGAGAAAATGTCTGCCTATGCCAAGTTTTTGAAGGACATGGTAACTAAGAAAAAAGTCACTGGAAAATTTGCCACGGTGGCATCAACGCAAAGTTCCAAATCAATTATTCTACCAAAGATGAGCGATCATGGGAGCTTCACTATTCCTTGCTCCATAGGAGACTCTATATTAGGCAAGCCCTGTGTGACTTGGGGGCCAGCATAAATTTGATGTTGCTGTCAATCTTTAGACAATTAAATGTGAGGCAACTTGTGCCCACATCAGTGACTCTCCAATTGGCTGACAGATCTCTGGTTCATCCAGAAGGTAAGGTGAAGGATGTGCTGATCACGATTGATAAATTTATTTTGCCAGCTGACTTCATCATTCTAGACTATGAGGCCGACAAAGATGTGCCCATCATTTTGGGACGATTGATAACGGGTAAAAATGCACGTTATCATAGTACTAAAATCTTAAACAATGTTGGATTGCATTGATAGAATATGCTAAATTGCGTCCATTAAGCATAAATTATATAATATTGCGGTCGCATGCATCCAATGCATTAGAGCAGTTGATCTTTATATTTTTGTGCAGAATAATGCGTTAACGCAATGCAAAGAATGCGATCATAGGAATACATTGGTCGAGCGCAACTTCATCGCAAGACTTTACATTGATCGTGCTCGCAAACATCCACCCAAGAAGAATCACTGCAACATGGTGGGCGCATCCGGACGGAAGGACAATTAAGATCGATGGGATAGAAAGCTGACAGCAG
Source organism: Benincasa hispida (assembly GCF_009727055.1). NCBI lineage: Eukaryota > Viridiplantae > Streptophyta > Magnoliopsida > Cucurbitales > Cucurbitaceae > Benincasa > Benincasa hispida. The sequence goes on from NC_052354.1 coordinate 28,184,358, forward strand.
TCGGATCCAAGTTAAGTTGACAGCCGATAACGGTCATAAAGTACATCTAGCTTTATCGGTGACAATTATTTGACGCGTCAGTCAAGAATTAAAGCTATCCCATCTATACAACCAGGAGAGAGAAGCCGCATTTCATCTTTAATGCCCTATAAATACCAAGTGCATTCTTCAGAGAAGGGGTTAAGCAGTCGATTACTTCACATCACTTTACAAGTTCATACCTTTGTTCATAGTTTTCTTTTCCATTTTACGGCGGAGCTAGGGAAGAGTGGTGATGCTGGAGATCGTCTAAGGCGGCTCGAGAAAGAACCTTGGGCATAAGAGCAGAGAGCGGGTTGACTCTCGCGAAAGTGAGAATATCTTTAGAGCACGAGTAGAATAGTGTAACGCCTGGTGGCAAGAAATTGCTCCAGGCTCTTTACTATACTTACATTGTTATTCTGTACTTCATCTTATATCTATTCAATGGAAGTTCTATTTCTACATCTGTTACTCTCTTAATACGCATGAGTGGCTAAACTAGTTGAATAGGTTGAGAAGAACTAAGCTAACATGATCTAAGAAGTTCATTGCTTACGATTGTCTTGTTTTATGCTGTGCAAAATACCCCTTTAGAGTTACTCGAGAGAGAATCTAAAGAAAGAACCTAATGTCTGAGAGAGCTAGGTTAGAATCTAACTTGAAAGAGCAGGATTAGGCTTGCATAAACAAGAGATAGAGTCTTAGAGATAAGCTCTGTTTGTTAACTTGCATCGCATGCATCTTTGGAATAGGAGTGATATTATGTGGTCGCATATATGTGTGAATGTCGTGTTGTCATCGCATAAACAGAGATAGAGGTTTATGTGTAACCCTGTAGACTTATCGCATATTTATTGCATGCGTTCTAGCCTTAGAAGCCATGACATTCACGCCGAGAGGTGGTTTACTATTGTATGCATGTTGCACGATCGTAAAGCATGAACGCATCCTAGGGAGTGTTAGCCGAAACCCTTCTCAACCCGTTCACCGCATATTCGTCGTATTTCCTGTTTACCAACTCTTTTCAAACTCTGCCACATTTATTATTATTTTCATCAATGCAACAACCACTTAACACTTGTTTATTTCACTAGTTACCGCAAGTTTTCATAAAACTCTCCAATGCAACTAATTTCACAAGTCCCTGTGTTCGACCCTAGACTTACCAGGAAACTCAGAGGAATTTACACTTGGATTCCTCTGGGGAAACTTGAGTGCACAACGCTATCCATCAACACATATCATCCATATTTTCCACACCTCATAAATTCAAGCATCATATTTTTGGTGCCGTTGTTGGGGACTTTGGCAAAATAGTTGTTAACGGTAATTTTTGTGATTTCTTTGTAGAACTCTCAATCTCTGGCGAACTACGACCCGAAGATTGAGAGAACATTTCGAAGGAGACTAGAAAGCTTATTACTAATTTTGAACAAGATATGGACGAATCTCTCAGCGATGCTTGGGCGAGGTTTAAAAGGTTGGTCTAAGACTGTCCGCATAATGGGCTACCAGATTGTCTGCAAATGAAAATTTTCTACCACGATTTGAATCCTGCTTCGCAGACCGCTGCCAATGTGGTAGCTGGTGGTGGTTTGCTTGACAAGACTTATGATGAGGCGAAGAATATCCTGGATTGCATCTCCAAGAATCATGAGACTGGAGGGAGAGTGACCAGAGATTAAGATTCAAGGATTCTGATGCAAACAACGGTGCTATTGTCTCATTGCAAAATCAAATGACCGCAATGATGAACTTGATTCAAGGAATGATGATCAGCAGCCCAACACCGCAAGGTGGGTAGATTAATGCAATAAGTCAAAACACCGCAAGGTGTGCGACTTGCGGTGATGAGCATGCAATGGAAGATTGTCCACAAAATCCACAGTCTGTATATTTTGTAAAGAACAACCCCTTTTCAAACACCTACAACCCCAGTGGAAAAACTACCCCAATTTTGCTTGGAAGAATCAACAACAAAATTTTCAATCTGTGGAGCAAAAAGAAGGGCCACAAGGATTGTTTCAATGCAGTAACGGTCAATAGAGCAACCAAGCAAGTAGCTCACAACAACCACCGCAGTCTTCTTCTCTAGAAATCCTATTGAAGCAATACATAGAGAAAAACGAGATAGTGCTTCAAAGTCAAGCTACGTCCATTCGCAACCTTGAATTATAAATAGGCCAGATTGCGAATGAGCTCAAAAGTAGATCGCAAGGGGCGTTGCCAAGTTCAACTAAGCTTCCACGCAACTCAGGGGGATCAGGTAAGAAGCAATGTCAGGTTGTGACATTGCGCAGTGGAAATACTGTGGAGGGAGAAAAGAAGAATCAGAGTAGAACAACTTCCATCGCAGCTGAGCCTGAGATTGCGGTAACGCAAGAAGAAGTAAAGGAAAATGGAACAGTAAAACCCGAGGTTGCGTCAACCTCAAAATCAAATGAAACGGGAACTGTGAAAGTTCAGTTACCACTCTTCCCTCAGAGGCTAAGGAAGAAGAAAAACGAAGAGGTACAGTACCAACACTTCCTGTCTATGCTAAAACAATTACATGTTAATATTCCTTTTAGTGAAGTGATTGAGGAAATGCCTGCCTATGCCAAGTTTCTAAAGGACGTGGTAACTAAGAAGAGAGGAACTGGAAAATTTGCCACGGTGGCACTAACGAAAAGTTCTAAATCTATTATCTCACCAAAGATGAGCGATCTTGGGAGCTTCACTATTCCTTGCTCCATAGGAGGACTCTATATTAGGCAAGCCCTGTGTGACTTGGGGGCCAGCATAAATTTGATGTCGCTATCAATCTTTCGACAATTACATGTGGGGTAACTTGTGCCCAATCCGTGACCTTCTAACTGGCCGACAGATCTCAGGTTCATCCAGAGGGTAAGATGAAAGACGTGCTGATCACGATTGATAAATTTATTTTGCCAGCTGACTTCATCATCCTAGATTATGAGGCCGATAAAGATGTGCCCATCATTTTGAGGCGACCTTTCTTATCAACGGGGCGTGCTCAAATTGATGTGCACAAGGGCGAGATCACTTTGACCATAAATGGACAAAAGCTCAAATTTAATATAATTCGTGCCATGAAATTTCTTGATGAAGAAAACTTGCCAGATTCTGAAGATGACTTGAATTTGATTGAAGAAGAAAAGTCTGATGAAGAGGATGAAGAAGAGGATGCCAACGCATCCATAGTTGCCTGCAATGAGATCGTAGCAAAAATAAACAAAGAAGAAGAACCGATCGCAATGCAAGAAGAAGAGCCGAAGGAAGAAAGAAAAATAACTCAACCTTCTCTCATGGAGCCACCAACCCTTGAACTAAAAACCCTACCAGTACATCTGAAGTACACATTTCTGGGGCAGTATGAGAAGTTGCCAGTAATAATTTCCTATGCGCTCAATGCAGATCAAGAGAATGCGTTGATGAGCATTTTCAAGAAGCATGTGCGAGCAATCAGCTGGACGCTCGCTGATATCAGAGGAATTAGCCCCGCGTACTACATGCACCACATTCGTCTTGAGGACGACCACAAAGCAACCATTAAAAATCAACGCAGACTTAACCCTGTGATGAAAGAGGTCATCAAAAAGGAGATTATCATGTGGCTGGATGCGGGCATTATCTATCCCATTGCAGATAGCACATGGCTCAGCCCCGTGCAATGTGTGCCGAAGAAGGGTGAAATGACAGTAGTTCCCAATGAAAACAATGAATTAATACCACAGAGGACCATCTCTGGATGACGCATCTATATGGACTACCGCAAATTGAATGCGGCCACAAAGAAAGATCACTTCCCTTTGCCATTCATCGATCAAATGCTGGACAGATTAGCAGGGAATGATTTTTACTGTTTCTTGGATGGATATGCCGGGTACAACTAGATCATGATAGCTCCTGAAGACCAAGACAAGACCACATTCACCTGCCCATATGGGACTTTTGCTTTTCGTCGCATGCCGTTCGGCCTCTACAATGCGTCAAGCATGTTTCAGATGTGCATCATGGCGATCTTTTTAGATTATCTCAAGGATTCAGTAGAAATATTTATGGATGACTTCTCCGTTTATGGGAACACTTATGAAGTTTGCCTAGCCAATCTGGAGAAAATTCTGAAAAGGTGTGAAGAAATGAACCTGGTGCTCAACTGGGAAAAATGTCACTTCATGGTGACAGAGGGTATAGTATTGGGACACAAGGTCTCCCAAGAAGGATTGGAGGTGAACAAAGCAAAGATTGACGCAATTGAAAAGCTTCCACCGACAACCAACGTGAAGGAAGTGCGAAGCTTCTTGGGGCATGCTGGATTCTACAAATGATTCGTTAAATACTTTTCTAGAATAGCAAGACCATTGAGTGCGTTACTAGAGGTAGACAGAAAGTTTGAAGTTGACAACAATTGCCTCAATGCATTTCGAATTTTAAAGGATGCCTGATTACCGCACCTGTCTTAATTGCGCTGGATTGGACACTGTCGTTCAAAATCATGTGCAACGCAAGTGGGTATGCGATGGGTAGCACAAAAGAAGAAAACAATTTTGCACCCCATCGCATATGCGAGTAAAACTCTGAATCCTGCTCAAATTAATTATAGCACCACTAAAAAATAGCTCATGGCTGTGATTTTTGTGTTGGAAAAATTTTGGGAATACTTGTTGGGAACCAAAGTACTCATTCATATTGATCGCTCGACAATCAAATATTTGATGACAAAAAGGGACGTAAAGCCGAGATTGATCAGATGGGTTTTCCTCCTTCAAGAATTTGATATCAAGATAATTGATCAGAAGGGGACAGAGAATCAAGTTGCGGATCACTTGTCCAGATTAGAAAATCCTGAGGTTGACCGCAATGAATCTGAAGTAAGTGCCGTATTCCCAGACGAGCAGCTGTTTCGCATAGAAGAACTGCCCTGGTATGCAGACATCGTTAATTATTTGATCTGTGAACAATTTCCTGAAGATTATACCTACTATCAACAGAAGAAGCTCAAGAATGAATGCATACACTATTATTGGGATGAGCTAAATTTGTATTAAAGAGGTGCAGACCAAATCATTCGATTATGTGTCCCAGATGCTGCTCAACAATGCATATTATTGTAGTGCCACGATTCGCCATATGAAGGGCACTTTGGAGGACAATGTACTATAGCCAAAGTTTTACAAAGTGGATTCTTCTGGCCTTCATTATTTAAGGATGCTGCTGACTACACAATGAAATGTGATCGGTGTCAATGCACCGGCAACAATTTATGGAAGAATGCAATGCCAATGAATACTATCTTGAAGCTGGAACTATTTGACGTATAGGGGATTGATTTCATGGGACCATTCCCTCATTCAAACGGTAAGCATTATATTCTATTAGCCGTTGACTATGTCTCCAAGTGGGTAGAGGCAATTGCATGCGCCGCAAGTGATGTGACAGTAGTCTCCCAATTCTTGAAGAAAAATATTTTCACGTTTTTTAGCACTCCCCGTGCCATCATAAGTGATGAAGGATCACACTTTGTCAACCACAATATAAAGGAGCTGCTGCGCAAGTACAATATCCTCCACAAAGTGGCCATCGCATACCATCTGCAAACAAATGGCCAAGCTGAAGTGTCCAATCGGGAAATTAAATTGATACTTGAGAAGGTAGTCAAACCTTCGCGGAAGGATTGGGCAATGAAGCTTGATGATGCGTTATGGGCATACCGAACTGCATTCAAAACACTTATAGGTATGTCCCTTTATGCGTTGGTATTCGGCAAGGCGTGTAACTTGCCTTTGGAGATGGAATATAAGGCATTGTAGGCGGTCAAGAAACTGAATTTCGATTTGAAGAAAGCAGGGGAAGCGCAGAAAGTGCAACTGGTTGAGCTAGAAGAATGGAGGAACAACGCATATGGAAATGCAAAAAATTATAAAGAGCACACCAAGCGCTGGCATGATAAACGCATATGCAGTAAGAACCTCCAAGTCGGGCAGAAAATCTTGCTTTTCAATTCACGCCTGTAACTCTTCACAAGAAAGCTAAAGTTTCGTTGGTCCGGACTGTTCATCATTCGACAAGTACTTTCGCATGGCGCGGTGGAATTATCAAATGACGACAGAACCAACATATCCAAGGTCAATGGGTAGGGAGTAAAGGCATGCCATGGAGAAGACTGGCATCGTTAAGTCAATTCCATGGAATTAAGAATGAAGAGGGAAGTAGGTGGTCCCTGCGTTATCAGATGATCACAACTTATCAGGGACGCAAGTTTCGAAAAATCTCAAGTCTTCACCTCTTTTCTCCACTACTCAGAATTATCCTTACTTTACTATCTTTTCATTTTTCACTTCTATTTCTACATCTAAAAAAAAAAGTTTGCGATAACGACTTTTATTTTGTTTAAAATAATTTGACCATCTCTTTGTTTTCCTTACAATGATTGAGGTGCTGGATTGCGGAAAAGTACGCGAAGCAACACTTATCTTATTCCATCACCGCAAACCAACGAAGAATGATCGACGCAAGATGGATGTGTCAATACAATGCGGACGACAACTCTAAATTTGGGGGTGTACTCTTCCTTATCCTTACCTCAAATTTTGCGCTATCACATTGCATATTATTTTTCAAAGTTTTATCACCGCATCCTCCTTGATTACCGTAATCATATCACCAGTAGATAACTTTAGTAGTTTACCGCATGTTGTTCTTTGCCAAGTATGATTTCAATGATGACAAATATGCTTCTATCTCTTTCGTATATACTAGAGTCAACGTAAATCTTAAGATAATCACCTCATGAAATATTTCTCGAAGTTAGGGGTTTGCTAGCTTTCTTTCAAACTCTCTTTACAATACATTTTTTTGACCATCGCATGACTTATTTTAATCTTTTGGCAATGAGGACATTGCCACATTTTAAATTTGGGGGTGGGGTATTTGTTTCCGACCTTGCTACAAAAAAAACAAAAAAAACAAAAACATGATTTTTGAGAATAACAACTCCACTGTCAACGCAATGGGAAACCCATGATTGATAAGAGTTAAGTTGTGAAAGGCACTTACCCGTAGTTTGATGTCCACATGACACACATGAGGGCAAGCCAAAACGAAAGTAAGTCACCAGGATCAATGCATAAATAAATGACTGCAACTCCACTGCCAAATTGGTATGAGTTTAGTCTGAGGAAGAGTGCATTGATCGTAGTTGGATGTCCGTATGACACTCGTGGGGGCAAGCCAAAACGAAGGCAAGGCACTCGAATCAGCGCAAGGTCAGAAAAAAAATAGCAATGAAGAAAACTTTTGTACAAGGATAAATCATTTGACACCCTAGTGGAAAATTTTCTTTTTGAAATAAATCATGCGATGTTTCGAAATTTAGTAAAGTCCTTTTGAAAGTTAAGCTTGCAATCCCTAAGTCTTAGAAATATTTTAGGAAGAGATTTGAATAAGACTTAAGAAAATTCTAGCATATAGGATCTGAACGAAGTATCCTTGAGAAATCTAGGAAAGAAAACTTTGCGGTTAACTTGCTAAAGGAATCTTTAGCTTATGCTTGAGGACAAGCATTGTTTAAATTTGGGGGTGTGATAACGGGCAGAAATATATATTATCATAGTACTAAAGTCTTAAACAATGTTGGATTGCGTTGATAGAATATGTTAAATTGCGTCCATTAAGCATAAATTCTTTAATATTGCGGTCGCATATGTCCAATGCATTAGAGCAGTTGATCTTTATATTTTTGTGCAGAATAATGCGTTAACGCAATGCAAAGAATGCGATCATAAGAATACATTGGTCGAGCGTAACTTCACCGCAAAACTTTGCGTTGATCGTGCTCTCAAACATCCATCCAAGAAGAATCACCGCAACATGGTGGGTGCATCCAGACGAAAGGACAATAAAGATCGGATCTAAATTAAGTTGACAGCCAATAACGGTCACAAAGTACATCTAGCTTTATCGGTGCCAATTATTCGGCGCGTCAGTCAGGAATTAAAGTTGTCCCACTGTATAACCAGGAGAGAGAAGCTGCCTTTCACCTTTGATGCCCTATAAATACCAAGTGCATTCTTCAAAGAAGGGGTTAAGTAGTCGATTACTTCATACAAGTTCACACCTCTGTTCATAGTTTTCTTTTCCATTTTATAGCGGAGCTAGAGAAGAGTGGTGATGCCAGAGATCATCCAAGGCGGCTCGAGAGAGAACCTTGGGGCATAAGAGCAGAGAGTGGGTTGACTCTCGTGAAAGCGAGAATATCTTTAGAGCACAAGTAGAATAGTGTAACGCTTGGTGGCAAGAAATTGCTCCAGGCTCTTTACTATACTTGCATTGTTATTCTGTACTTCATCTTATATCTATTGAATGGAAGTTCTATTTCTACATTTGTTCACTCTCTTAATATGGTAGTCCCCAATGAGAACAATGAATTAATACCACAAAGAACCATCACTGGATGGCGCATATGCATGGACTACAGTAAATTGAATGCGGCCACAAAGAAAGATCACTTCTCTCTGCCATTCATCGATCAGATGCTAGACAGATTAACAAGGAACGATTTTTATTGCTTCTTGGATGGATATGTTGGGTACAATCAAATCATGATAGCTCTCGAAGACCAAGACAAGACAACATTCACCTGCCCATATGAGACATTCGCTTTTCGTCACATGCCGTTTGGTCTATGCAATGCGTCGAGCACGTTCCAAAGGTGCATGATGGCGATCTTTTCAAATTTTCACGAAGACTCAGTGGAAATATTTATGGATGACTTCTCCGTTTATGGGAACACTTATGAAGTCTGCCTAGCCAATTTGGAGAAAATTCTGAAAAGATGTGAAGAGACGAACCTGGTGCTCAACTGGGAAAAATGTCCCTTCATGGTGTAAGAGGGTATAGTGTTGGGACACAAGGTCTCCCGAGAAGGGTTGGAGGTGGACAAAGCAAAGATCGACGCAATTGAAAAACTTCCACCTCCAACCAGCGTGAAGGCTGTGCGAAGCTTCTTGAGGCACGTTGGATTTTACAGATAATTCGTCAAGGACGTTTCTAAAATAGTACGACCACTGAGTGCATTGTTAGAGGCAGACAGAAGGTTTGAATTTGAAAATGATTGCCTCAACGCATTCCAAGTTTTAAAAGATGCGTTGATTACCGTGCCTATCTTGATTGCGTCAGATTGGACACTGTCGTTCGAAATCATGTGTGATGCAAGCGGGTATGCGATGGGAGCTGCATTAGCGCAAAAGAAGAAAACTATTTTACACCCCATGGCATATGTGAGTAAAACTCTGAACCCTGCTCAAATTAATTATACCACCACTGAAAAAGAAATCCTGGCTGTGATTTTTACATTGGAAAAATTCCGGGCATATCTATTGGGAACCAAGGTATTCATTCACAATGATCACTCAGAAATAAAATATTTGATGACAAAGAAGGATGAAAAACCAAGGTTGATCAGATGGGTTCTCTCTTCTTTAAGAATTTGATATCGAAATAATTGATCGGAAGGGGACAGAGAATTAAGTTGCGGATCACTTGTCCATATTGGAAAATCCCGAGGTTGACCGCAATGAATCTGAAGTGAGTGTTGTGTTTCTAGATGAGCAGCTTTTTCACATAGAAGAATTGCCTTGGTTAGCGGACATCGTTAATTATTTGGTTTATGAACAATTCCCTGAAGATTACACCTACCATCAACAGAGGAAGCTCAAGCATGAATGCAAACACTATTATTGGGATGAGCTGAATCTGTATAGAAGAGGTGTAGACCAAATCATTCGATCAAGCGTACCAAATGCTGCTCAACAACGCATATTGTCATAGTGCCTCGATTCGCCATATGGAGGGCACTTTGGAGGGTAACGCACTGCAGCTAAGTTTTGCAAAGTGGATTCTTTTGGCCTTCATTATTTAAGGATGTTGCTGACTATGCAATGAAATGTGATTGGTGTCAACGCACCGACAACATTTAGGAGCTGCTGCGTAAGTACAATATCCTCCACAAGGTGGCCACCACATACCATCCGCAAACAAATGGCCAGGCTGAAGTGTCCAATCGTAAAATTAATTTGATACTTGAGAAGGTGATAAAACCATCACGGAAAGATTGGGCGATGAAGCTTGATGATGCGTTGTGGGCATACCAGACCACATTTAAAACGCCAATAGGTATGTCCCTCTATGGTTGGTATTTGGCAAGGCATGTCATTTGCCTTTGGAGTTGGAGTATAAAGCATTGTGGGCGGTCAAGAAACTGAATTTTCTTGGTTATCGCAAGAAAGCAGGGGAAAGGTGTGAAAACTGCAGCTGGTCGAGCTAGAAAGAATGGAGGTCAACGCATATTAAGAAATGCGAAGATTTATAAAGAGCGCACCAGCCGCTGCATGATAAACGCATATGCCACTATGAAACCTCAAGTCCGGGCAAAAGGTCTTACTCTCAATTCGAGATTGCGGCTCTTCTCCGGGAAAAATTGAAAAATCCTGCTGTGTCTGGTCCCTCATCACAAAGAAATATTCCACATGGTGCGGGGAACTGACTCACCGAAGGAATTGCAGTCCGAACATTTAAAGTTAAATCGGGGACAACGGATAAATGGCATACGACAGGAGATTTCCAACCAGAAACAGTCTCCGCACAAGTTAAAAGAAACCGGCTATCCCTTACTCACTCTTGAAAATTTAACTTCTTCGTCATGCTTACTATTAAAGTATTGTCACTTATTTTCTCTAATAAAAAAACTTGTGTTTTGTTTAAAATCATTTGACCCTCTCTTTGTCTGTTTACAAGGACTAAGTGCACAGGATTGTGAAGAAGCCAAATGATTCTCATTCCAGCAGCACAATCCAAAGAAGAAAAGATCGACTGCAAGGATGGATGCATCATACAACAATGTGACGAAGCGCAAAAATTTGGGGGTGTACTCTTCCTTATCTATATTTCAAAATTTTACACTAATCTACATTGCACTTTTACGTTTTAATCACTGCATCATCCTTAGCAAAGTATTTCCATTCTTGAAACAAGTAGGATAAATTAGTACTGTCTAGTCTCACCTGCATGTTTGTTTCTCTTTTCCAAAAGATGGAATTTCAAGAATGAAAAATAATGCTTCTAGTCTTTCAATCATATCATCGGAATAACTTAATGCTTAAGAATATCACTCAGGAAATTTCTAGAAGTTCGGGGTTTGCTAGCTCTTCTTTCAAAACTCTTCTTTACCAGCTACCATCACATACGCTATTTAAATTTCTTTTGGCTAATGAGGCACATTGGCCTCTTTGCGCATTTTAAATTTGGGGAGAGGTATTTATTTTTCTGATCTTCTTGCTAAAAATATATATATATAATTATTTAGATAATGACTCCACTGTCAACACAATGAAATACACATGTTTGATAAGAGTTAAGTTGTGAAAGGACGTTATCATAATACTAAAAGTTTCTTAAATAATTTGGATGTTGGAATGAAATATCTTAAATTGCATCCATTACGGCATAAATGTCTACTAAATTTGCGGTCGCATGCATCCAACGCGTTAGAGCAAGTTGATCTTTACATTTTTGTGCAGAATATGCGTTAATGCAATGCAGAGATTGCGATCATAGGAATACATTGGTCGAGCGCAACTTCACCGCAAGACTTTGTGTTGATCGTACTCGCAAACATTCGCCCAAGAAGAATCACCGCAACTTGGTCAGCGCAACATCGTGAGCACATCTGGGTGAAAGGACAATTAAGAGCGATGAAACAGAAAGCTGACGGAAATCGGATCCAAATCAGGTTGATAGCCGATAACAGTCACGAAGTACATTCAACTTTATCGGTGACAATTATCCAGCACATCGTCAGGAATTAAAGCTGTCCCATCTATACAACCGAGAGAGAGAAACCGCCTTTCACCATGGAAACTTTATAAATACCAAGTGCATTCTTCAGAGAAGGACAACAGTCGATTACTTCATCACTTTACAAGTTCACATCTCTGTCCATAGTCTTCTTTCATTTTAAGGCGGATGCGAGGAAGAAGGTGTGCTGATAGATCGCTCTTGCAAGCTTGGGAAAGCACCGGAAACTCCAAAACAGAGAGAGGGCCGATGCCTGCGAAAGCGAGAATATTTGTAGATCAGAATAGAGATTCAGTGTAAAAAGCCTCGGTCAGCAAGGAATTGCTACCAGGCTCTCTACCTTTATTTTCCATTATCATTCTGTACTCAATTCAGTTATAAGAATGGAATGTCTTTCTCTATATCTGTTCACTCTCTGTAATTCACACATGAGTAGCTAAATTAGTTGAATGGGTTGAGAAGCATTTAGCTAGCACAACTAGGGAATCTTCGTTCTTTGCAATTATCTTGTTTATGTATGCTTCAATCGTCTATTAGAGATACTCGGAAGGGTAGTCTAAGGACATGATCTAGACTTGGGAAGGTCAGGTCAGAATCTAGGTTTGGAAGAACCAAATTAGAACGCATAAACAAGAGATAGACGCTTAGGAATGAGCACTATTTGTTATTAATGCATCGCATGCATCTTAGCAATAAGATATGATTGTATGCGGTCACCTTGCTCTCATGCATTTTGCATCAATGCATAGGACAAGAGTAGAGTCTTAGGGATAAGCTCTATGGACATTTTGCATTCAACACATGCGTCCTAGACTTAGGAGCATCGCATTTACATTGGGAAATGACTTGTTATGCATGGTTGTAACATGATTGCAAAGTTTAACGCATTCCCGAGTAATGCTAGCTAAAGATCTTCTCAACCCGTTCATCGCATACTCATTGCATCTATCAACGTAACTTTCTTTCTCAAATCCGCCGCTTTTATTTACTTCTTTTTCATCAATGCAAAAACACACCCACACTTTATTTATTTACTTGGTTACCACAAAGTTTTCATAAACATTATCAATGCAACTATTTTCACAAGTCCGACCCTGGACTTACCAGGAAACTCAAAGGAATTTACACTTGAATTCCGCTGGGGAAACTTGAGTGCACAACGTAATCCATCAACGCATTTCATCCATATTTTCATTCATAAAAATAATGCATCATTGTACTTACGAGCAATTTGTGCAGGATCATCGTACTGTTGATTGGTTATATCTAATGGACACAGAAATATATATCTGTAGTTCGAAGAGTGCAATTGTCAGTCTTTAGTGGAGTGCCCGACAGTTAACGAATGGTGAATAATTTAATTAAAGAGTTTAATTAATTATTCATGTACCATTGGAGCTTTAAGCTGCAGGTCCATGAAGTCCCATTGGTAGCTCAATAGAATTAATTGAGAATCAGTTTTTGGATTAATTTGAATTGTTCCAATAAGTAGAGGGATTTAATTATATATAATATAATTAAGTTATTTTAATTATATGTGATATAATTATTATATTGTATTTGATACATTATAGCTTTAGTGAGAGGAAATAAAATATTTGAATATGATTCAAATATTATTAATATGAATTTGGATTCAGGATTTTTAAATTTAATATATATGTGATTTATATTAAATGCCATAAAAGAGAAAAAAAATTATAGGTTATATTGTAGGCGATGTCAATGATTAAATCTATAGGTTATATGTTATATTTGATATAACATATAATTTAATATTATATATATATATAATATAATGATAAGTTAGTTATCATATTTATATTTATATATATTAAATATCATTTTTATTTTATTTTTAAATAAAAATGAGGGAGGAAGTTACAACTCCCTCCCCCTATTTTCTCTCTACCCACGTAAGTGGGTGGTTGTGGTATTTTAGTTTCTTAAAAGACAGAAGAGAGTCTCCTTCTTCAACAATATGTTCTTGATTGAGAGATTAGAAAAACAACAAAAGAGTTCTGTATGTGTGAGTTTGAGTTGTTGGTGAACAATTTCAAACCTTCCTATCCACAAAAATTTCCTCAATCCAAAATAGCAAGAGCCCACCGCTCCTAGGTTCTCTACCTAAGAATATCATGGAAGCCTTTGTGGTGGTGTTCGTGCTCTTGATCGAAGTTTTCTTGAAGAGACTCTTCAAGACGTTCGTGTGCTGTTCCAAGGATTCTTGAAGAAAAGTCTTCAAAGGTAAGGTTTCTAAAACCTATCTATATATCATGTTGTAATTTATGTAAATGCATATCTTATTCACGTTTTACTGTAAATTTACATTCAATGAAAAATGGATTTGGGACGATCTACCTTCCACTCACGGTTCCCTTCAATTTGGGATCCTTCACAAGCTAGCTTGTAGGGTATGAAGAAGGTGGCTTCTTCAATCTAAAAAACAAGATCTAGTGATAGACTATGGGAATGGGTGTAAATGGGAAAATGATGGAAAAATAGGCATGTGCAGCGGAAATGAGGAACAATTTTACTCTAATTGCATAAATCAAACATACAACCCTAAATCAATTAATTAGGGTTTTTTTGAAATCTTACCTTTGAAGCTCCCAAAACTCTTCTATCTCCACTCGAACACGAACCGGACAACCACTAGAGTTGACTTACTATTCTCTGGACTCAGAAGTGGGTTGTGGGACTCGATGGATGAAGAACCCGAGAGAGAGAAAGAGATGGAAATAGAAGAATGAATTTTGGGTTGGGTTTGAGTTTTTTTTCAGCCTAATTTTTTAAAAACTAAGTTTTGCAAAATTTCAAAAAGTCTTTAATCCAAATTGAAAGCCCATATTTATAGAAAAGAGCCATGCAAAAATTGCATGAAACCAATTCATAAAAATCCAACACCTAGAATCCACTATCTAAGTGGGCTTAATGTCTCCACTATAAGCCAACACCTAGCCCACTATTTTGTTAGTGGAATTATCCAACAAAAGTTTGGATTTTCCCACTAACTTTAATCAAAGGGCAAAATAGTCATTTTGTTAAAATCAAACTTTGATCGAAAAGTCAACATTTTGACTTTTTATGATTTTTTCCGTGTTGAATAATTTTGACCTCCCGAGCATGAATCCGCATTCATTTTATCGAAATTCAAATCACATTTGAATATAAGGTCGGTCAAATTTTGACTTTTTCAAAGTCAAAAGTCAACCCTTTGACTTTTTACATCTTAGACCATTTCTATTATTTTCGAGCTTCTGAATATGAACGTATTCATATTCTTGATATTTAAATCACATTTAAATATTAAAGCTGTATCTCTAAACTAAAAAAAAAACCGAACACTATATCACATATACTTATCGGTTTCTTCTCTTCACCTAATTCGAACAATTTGAATTATTCAATCATACTGTTCTAAGTTTATTCCATAAGAGCTAGTAGGGGAACCTAATGGACCTATAGACCATGGGCTCCAACGATCCGAGATTAGTTGGCTAAACTCTTTAGATGGAGCTAATCAACATTCGTTAACTCACGGGTCAATCCACTATAGTCCCGTAGTTGCATTCCCCTCACTATAGATATATTTGTGTTCATATAATATAATCATGATTAGTAAGCTAATCCTTCACAGGTTGTTCGTAATCTCGGCTGGGTCATAAAAATCGTTTTTCCCCCGAGACTACATCTTATTCCTTAAGTTCCATTAATCTTCTAATGAACAATTGGTTTAAGGTCTAACCTATAAATCGAACCCCTCTAGGGCTAAGGAGAGGGTGGGGCCCCTTGTTCAAGACCTGGATTCAGTACTATAGGGAACAACCTATCTACTATCTCTATAATGGGTAGGAGTGAATTCCATCTTGCATCCTATGTTCCCAGCTATCCACTGATCTTACCCCTGAAATGGGAGGCTTATTGGGCCAGCGATAATGAGCTGCCCTCACCTATGAAGATCTAAGGATAATTTCGAGTGAACAGGAGTTCATAGTTAGCTCAGGATTAAGATTAAGTTACCTAGGTCATCAATTAACGAAATAGTCAGTTTTATACATTAAACGACATTTAGAACATAAAAAGTGACTATTTCATGGTTCATTCTTATGTAAACTCTTTACATAGGATGCCCCCATTTTCATGTCTCCACATGAACGATTTAGGATCACATCGTTTGTACTAACTACAAAATGGGCCGCATCCATAGTGTTCCAAGAATAAGGCGCCTAACCTTATTCATATACTATAGACCATTTTGGCTATATATTTGAACT
>NC_052354.1:28200521-28202991 GCF_009727055.1 Benincasa hispida
CTATAGACCATTTTGGCTATATATTTGAACTTGATCCACATTTATATCACTACATAAAGTTCAAACTTAAACTTAATAGCCTCGAATCCTTAGTTTATTGGATTCATGAATATAGAATTTAAATTTACTAAAGATTTTCAATAACAACTTTATTGAACAAGAATATGATATTACAAACTACGAGTTTTAGGACATAAAATCCAACAGAAAAAAGTGACAAGTACAAAGAATATAACATTGAATAGTGACGTCGAGGTATGTAACTATAGACGTAACCCTTGAGCAACAAACCTACAAACCTATTGTATGCATAACACGAGAGACAACTAAAACAATGCACAAAGGGGAATCTACCAACAAATTGGTCTCACCAAAGGAAAAGCCAAAGAAAACATCAGATAAGAAAAGGAAGGGGGAAATCACTGAAACACATCATGTTATGCAATTGTGTGCATATGCTTATGTTGTATATTGTTGAAATACTCCATGCTATCTAGCTGTATGCTTGTGCATATATTTCCTTTATGCTATGTATGTGAATGCTTATGCTTATGTTTTGTCGATGTTATACTGTTTGTATGACTGTGCTTATGTTTTTTGGATGCTATGTATCTGTATGTTTATTGTCACACCCTCTCCCTAGCCTTGACCCTCAAGATTGGGAAGGGAGCGTGAGGGTACACCAGTAGTATTCCAAGACAACATTTAAATTTAACATTTCCCCCTTATCTATTAAAGATTTTAACATGTTTACAACACTCTATCTAACTTTCATACACATAGTTCAATTTCCTATATTATTTATTACATGATCCGAATCGTGCCCTGAGAATTTACCAAGTCCTGGTGTATTGGTGGTTAGTAGACTCCTTCCTGAACGCTCCGCTTTGTTACCTAGGGGCGGGAGAATATAAGAAAACATTTTGAAGAGTGTGAGCTACTAAGCCCAATGAGTGGTTCTTTTAGAATAATAATCACTTTACAAATCATGTTTTTGGTAAATCAAACACATAATCATAATCCCAGTATAATTTATGCATGATCATGTATATATTCATTCAATCAACATCCTCCATTTCCATGCTATATGTGACATGCTCATATCATGGACACATTATCACAACTTTTTATGGAAACTTTCCTATAACCCACTTTTCCAGCCAATGTGCACACCGACAACTCTTTATCCCACTAGTCATGCTTAGGTACTTGACTATATTTCCCACCGGTCGTCACCGACTATTATTTCCCATCGATCGAGGCCGACTATATTTTCCCGCTAAGCACTTTTTGTTCAGCATGTTAACTTATGTAATCTGGGTATAATCTCAGTTTTCATAGTAATATCACAAATAATATCATGGCAATCAATATAACATCATAAGCATATATTTTGCACTTACATATGCATTTATTCACATATCAAAGCATAAAACTAAATAAACACTCACCGTCCACAAGTTTTACCACTAAAATCACCTTCAGACTACCCTCTTGTGAATTTCTCCATATCAATGGAAATTCCTCAATTAATATTTGTTATATCAATAAATAATGTCAAACTAGCCAAAACACCAAAATTAGCCTCTTTAGAGGTTATTTGGTCCGAGATAGGCAGATGGGCGTTGGGCAGTAGGCAGAGTGGGCGTGCTGTGCCGCACAGGGGGCTGGCGCGTTTGGGCGTGCGCTGCGCTGGACGAGCATTGGGCGTGATGCACTACACGGGGGAGGCTGCTGCATTGGGCTGGTGCACGGGATGCGTCGAGCGATGCGTGCGTGGATGGACGGACGCAGCGCTGCGTGCGCGTAGGGTGTGGGCTGGCCGTGCATCCGGCTGACTAGGTGCTTCACCAACGCAACCTTGTTTCTTTTGATCTCTAATCAACTTGGTAGCCTAATAACTTAAGTGTCACTCTCTTAATATGCCCTCAACACACAATTTAGGTGCTGGTATGAATGAATTCCCCTTGCCCAACTCCTCTATTTATTTCAGACTCACCCTATGTTGACAACACAACTCCCATTTGTCTCACTTTGGAGCTGCCAACATTCAGTCTACCCAGCCTATCCTTAGCCTAGCCTTGAGTTGTTTTTATTTTAGCTTGCTAGCCAAAGTCTCCTTTTTTGCATGAAATCTCCTTCACCCACCTCCTACTTGAGGTGATAAGACTTTAATTGCATGAAATCTCCTTTAGCCACCTCCTACTAGAATTTTGTATGATCCTTCTTTTGCCACTTAAATCACCTAAATACCTCACATATTTCTCTACTTAAATTTTTTAAGTCTTATATTCGTATACCTTTGGCATCCTCCCTTAAAGTTTTCCATCAATTAGCCTCACCATTTGTCCTTGACGCATAGCAATTCACCTTCCCTTCATCAAAGTCCAACTTAGCCAACACATGAGTTGGCCATCACCAACGCATAGGGTGGTTGCTCACTTTTGACGCATAGCTTGCTAGGTATGCT
>NC_052354.1:28203016-28292680 GCF_009727055.1 Benincasa hispida
CGCTCGACCTACTAAGCATTGAATGCATGGTTGTCTGGACAATGCGATTGCTATGTGTGCTGCCTAGGCACTTGCTCCGCCACATGGGCACGCTCGACTGCATAGGCATGCCTCGACCGCATGGGCGTGCTGCTTCGTTTTTACGCATCGACGATTGGTTTTTCGACAGCTCACTCAGTAGTGCTTTGACGCATTAGGAATGGCTTGCCCGCTTGTCCGTTCGACGCATAGGGCAGGCGCTCGCATACACCATAATGGCAGTAGGCTACGCACTTGTCCCTTGATGCATGGCCTTGCACCTTGGCGCAGGCCTGTGCACTTGGCCTCGGACGCATGGCTTTCGCGCTTGGCGCTGGCCTGTGCGTTTGGCCTTGACGCCTGGCCGGCGCGCCTTGCATACTATCACTTGACTGCTTATGCTGCCCTCGTCCGCATGGCTCAATTGTTATGCCTTTTACGTTGGTTGTAATGAACCCTTAGCATTTTTTTTAAGTTTCTTGCCTCATCCTCCATGCCTTCTGTCCACAGTTTTTAAGCCCTTCATAGGTGTTTGGATTTGTCACCCTTTTTGGATAATTTTGATAGTTTTCCTCCTATCTGTTCCAAATATCCTTACTTGGGATTTTTCTTCTCTATTTTAACTTCCCACTTTAAGATTTTAATGGTTAGGGGTCTTACATTTTACCAACCCTTAAAAATAATTCATCCTCGAAATTAAAGATGATAACTTAATTTATACACAGATTTTTATTTATTACCTTTGCTTCATACAATTTTAATTACACCACAACTTTTTATTCTAAAGTCTTCTATAACTTTTCTTTCCCTTTTCCACCACCGACATAATTGTCCTCTCTATCTTGAGTTAGGTCCATATTAGTTTTCCCAACGTCAATTTTCCTGTTTCCTCTTTTCTTCCTCCTACAGTTCGTCCTCCCTTCAACCGTCATTGATCTCCTCCCGGTTTGTTTGGTGGTTGTACATTTCCAGTATTCCATCAACTGAGGGCATTCTCATTTAAGTGTCCTGGTCTGCACACTTTAAAACACGTGTGCGACCGTTCTTTGGGTTTGCTCCCAACATCTTCCCCAGTGATATTTATTACAGATCGGCATCTTGGTCTTGGTTAACACTCATCATTGACTCCTTTATTTGCCTTTTAACCGTTCAGGTCTGCTTAGTTTGGTAATTCCTCTCTCTTTTCCATCCACATTCTGCTTTCACCCTGGGGTAAAAATTTCTGTGTTCTTCCTCCGTCCACCGGACCCATTGATGAGTCTCTTTCCCGGTCTTACTTTCTTTCCGCCGTCAAAACTCTTTTCTACCCTCATTCGCGGCATGTTTTATAGCTTTTGAAAATTTCTCCCCATATTTGTGTAGTTTGCTGGTACAGGAGTTCGAAATACTCTTGTTTTTAAATCTTGTTTAAAACCTCTGACAGCGTTCTTTTTTCATCCACCACTATGTTTAAAGCATACTTGGATAACTCTGTATACTTTTAATTCTACTCCCTACAGTCATGTTTTTCCTGCGTGAGCTGAGGAATTCATCTTATTTCATATCCTGAAGTGATCGGGGATAGAATATCTTTTTCAAAAAATTTTTTTTGAAAAATCCCCCAAATTATTTCTTCTTGATCGCCTCTCCTATTCTTTGTAGCTTCCACAATCTTCGCTTGTTTTGCAGTAAGAAATGTGGCAAAGACTACCTTATAACGGTTTTCAGTGACATCTTCAGTCACTTGAAAACATTTTTCCTATTTGATTTCATCCATTGCTTCTGCATCTGCAGGATCTTTGTGTTCCTTCAAGTTTGAGGTTCTGTTAATGCCTTTAATCGTTCTTTCCATATTCTTGCTCGAGATCAGTTGTATAATTTTCTAAAGCTTGCTTGAAGTCTTTGGGTGAATTTATTCCATTTGTTCTTTCCTCCCTGGATTTTTTCTTTTGGATGGCTTGAGCACTTTCACTTTCGTCTTCCAGAGGGTTGCCCCGTTCTACGTTTTTCTCACTTCTCAGCATTTGTCTATAACCATTCACATATAAATTAGACATAATGGTTTATCAATCATATTATTTTTATTTATGACATGGTTACCTATTTACATTAGTTAGTTTCTTTCAGTCTACATATCTTTCTACACTCATTTTCTGGTAGTCGTTTAATTTTTTTCAAGTTAAGGCGCATTTCTCTGTCCTCCATATCAACATCGCTTCCTGAAGAATGTCCTCCTATTTCCTTTACAGAAGATACAAAATTTATAGGAACTTCTGCGTTGTTAGAAGTCATAGGTGGGGCTGTTCCTCGAAATTCAATTTACGATTATCGGTCGAGGAATGGGTCTTCTTTCCTGCACGTTGCCCATTCTTGGTCCACTCGTTAGTTCAGGCAATATGTGTTACTCTTGGAACTTGACCTTCCGACCAGTTCTCGTTGATATTTTTCCTGAATCTCTTCTTGTTTTTCTTGAAAGTATAACAGATTTGCGGATATGGCCAACCTTGCCACACCCCATAAGCAAATTTTGTCCTTCTCAGACACCAGACCACTATTGATTTTTACCACACTAATGGACATCCCATGTGAGTTCGGGATTTCCACAAGTTTGCATTGCTCAAGTATAGGATATTCAGTATTATTTATTTCACACTATTCTCAGATCGTTCAGGGTTTTCCCCTGGGTTAGGCACTGCGGTCTTCAACTTGCGTTTCGGAGTTCATTCCACCACCAATCTTGTTTTGCTCGGATCCATTTCCTACAGTTGGACATTATTTCAAAGTTATTACTTACTATTTTTTTTTTTTTACTTCTTTTCTCATGTTTCCCTACGTCCACTTAATTCTCTCATTCTTTCTCCTAATCTTTCTGATTCTACCTTAGTTTTCTTAGTATATATATTCCCTTTAGGTTTGTGACTAGCCTATCTTTTAATATTATCTGGGCTTCCCTTACCTTAAGGTAACAGCATTTTTCTGATGATGCGCTTTGGCTTTATCCTATCCCCTTTTCCTTTATTCTTCCTTAATCCTATTTATACTTATGCTAAGACTCCAACTTTTTAATACTCAACCTTTTCCCAGGTTTTATGTAAAACCTTTGCTCTGATACCAAGCATGTCACACCCCCTCCCTAGCCTTAACCCTCAAGACGCGGGAATGGAGCGTGGGGTACACAGTGTATTCCAAGACAACATTTAAATTTAACATTTCCCCCATATCTATTAAAGATTTTACATGTTTACAACACTCAATCTAACTTTTCATAACACATAGTTTAATTTCCTATATTCTTTATTAAAATGATCCGAACCTGCCCTGAGAATTTACCAAAGTCCTGGTGTGTTGGGTTTTTAGTAGACTCCTTCCTGTACGCTCCCATTTTGCTACCTGGGGGGGGGGGAATGGGGATATAAATCTTCTCTCTTCATGGTGTGCTGCCTAGGCACTTGCTCGGCCACATGGGCACGCTCGACTGCATAGGCATGCTCGACCGCATGGGCGTGCGCTTGGCTTGACGCATCGACGCATGGTTTTTCGACAGACTCAGTAGTGCTTTGACGCATAGGATGGCTTGCCCGCTTGTCCGTTCGACGCATAGGCAGGCGCTCGACATACACCATCAATGCATAGGCTACGCACTTGTCCTTGATGCATGGCCTGCACGCTTGGCGCATGGCCTGTGCACTTGGCCTCGACGCATGGCTTCCGCGCTTGGCGCATGGCCTGTGCGTTTGGCCTTGACGCCTGGCCGGCGCGCCTTGCATACTTCACTTGACGCATGCTTGCTGCCCGTGTCCGCATGGCTCATGTATGCCTTTACGTTGGTTGTATGCAACCCTTAGCCATTTTTTTTTAAGTTTTCTTGCCTTCATCCTCCATGCCTTCTTGTCCACATGTTTTAAGCCCTTCATAGGTGTTTGGATTTTGGTCACCCTTTTTGGATAATTTTGATGTTTTCCTCCCTTTGTTCCAATATCCTTACTTGGGATTTTTCTTCTCTATTTAACTTCCCACTTTAGATTTAATGTTAGGGTCTTACATTTACCAACCCTTAAAATAATTTCATCCTCGAAATTAAATGAAACTTAATTTATAACAGAATTTTTATTTAATACTTTGCTTCATACAATTTTATTACACCACAACTTTTATTCTAGTCTTCTAAAACTTTCTCTTTCCCTTTTTCCACCACCGACATATTGTCCTCTCTATCTTGAGTTAGTCCATATAGTTTTCCCAACGTCATTTTTCCTGTTTCCTCTTTTCTTCCTCCTACAGTTCGTCCTCCTTCAACCGTCATTGATCTTCCTCCCGGGTTGTTTGGTGGTTGTACATTTCCAGTATCCATCAACTGAGGACATTCTCATTTAAAGTGTCCTGGTCTGCCACACTTAAAACACGTGTGCGACCGTTCTTGGGTTTGCTCCCAACATCTTCCCCAGTGATATTTATTACAGATCGGACATCTTGGTCTTTGGTTAACACTCATCATTGACTCCTTTATTTGCCTCTACCGTTCAGGGTCTGCTTTAGTGTTGGTAATTCCTCTTCTTTTCCATCCACTTCTGCTTTCCACCCTGGGGGTAAAATTTCTTGGTTCTTCCCTCCGCCACCGACCCATTGATGAGTCTCTTTCCGGTCTTACTTCTTCCGCCGTCAAACTTCTTTCTACCCTCATCGCGGCTTTTATTAGCTTTGAAAATTCTCCCAATTTTGTAGTTGCTGTAACAGGAGTTCGAATCTCTTGTTTTAATCTTGTTTCAAACCTCTGACAGCGTTCTTTTTCATCCACCACTATGTTTAAAGCATACTTGGATAACTCTGTATACTTTAATTCATACTCCCCTACAGTCATGTTTCCCTGCGTGAGCTGTAGGAATTCATCTTATTTCATATCCCTGAATGATCGGGGATAGAATCTTTCAAAAATTTTTTTTTGAAAATCCTCCCAACATATTTCTTCTTGATCGCCTCTCCTATTCTTTAGTAGCTTCCACCAATCTTCTGCTTGTTTTTGCAGTAAGAATGTGGCAAGACTTACCTTACGGTTTTCAGGACATCTCATCACTTGAAAACATTTTTCTATTTGATTCATCCATGCTTCTGCATCTGCAGGATCTTTTGTTCCTTCAAAGTTTGAGGCTCTTAATGCCTTTAATCGTTCTATTCCATATTTCTTCTCGAGATCAGGTTGTATATTTTCTAAGCTTGCTTGAAGTCTTTGGGTGAATTTATCCATTTGTTCTTCCTCCCTGGATTTTTCTTTTGGATGGCTTGAGGCACTTTCACTTTCGTTTCCAGAGGGTTGCCCCGTTCTACGTTTTCCACTTCTCAGCATTTTGTCTATAACCATTCACATATAAATTAGACATAGGTTATCAACATATTATTTTTATTTATGAACATGGTTACTATTTACATTAGTAGTTTCTTTCAGTCTACATAGTCTTTCACTCATTTTCTGGTAGTCGTAATTTTTCAAAGTTAAGGCGCATTCTCTCGTCTCTCCATACACATCGTTCCTGAACATGTCCTATTTCCTTACAGAAGATACAAAATTTATAGGATTCTGCGTTGTTAGAGTCATAGGTGGGCTGTTCCTCGAATTCAATTACGATACGTCGAGGAATGGTCTTCTTTCCTGCACGTGCCCATTCTTGGTCCACCGTCAGTTCAGGCAATATGTTGTTACTCTCTGAACTTGAACCTCCGGCCAGTTCTCGTTGATATTTTTCCTGAATCTCTCTTGTTTTTCTTTGGAAAGTATAACAGATTTTGCGGATATGGCCAACCTTGCCACACCCATAGCAAATTTTGGTCCTTCTCAGACACAGACCACTATGATTTTTACCACACTATGGACATCCCATGTGAGTTCGGGATTCCACCAAGTTTGCATTGCTCAAGGTAATAGGATATTCAGTATTATTATTCACACTATTCTCAGATCGTTCAGGGTTTTCCCCTGGGTTAGCACTGCGGTCTTCAACTTGCGTTCCGGAGTCATTCCACCACCAATCTTGTTTGCTCGGATTCATTTCCTACAGTGGACATTATTCAAGTTATTACTTACTATTTTTTTTTTTTTTACTTCCCTTTTCTCATGTTTCCCTACGTCCACTTATTATTTCTCATTTCTTTCTCCTAATCTTTCCTGATTCTACCTTAGGTTTTCTTAGTATATATTTATTCCCTTTTAGGTTTTGACCTAGCCTATCTTTTAATATTATCTGGCTTCCTTACCTTAGGTAAGCATTTTTCTGATGCCGCTTTGGCTTTATCCTATCCCCTTTTCCTTTATTCTTCCTAGATCCTATTTATACTTATGCTAGACTCAACTTTTTATACTCAACCTTTTCCCAGGTTTTATGTAAACCTTTGCTCTGATACCAAGCTGTCACACCCCCTCCCTAGCCTTAACCCTCAAGACCGGGAAGGGAGCGTGAGGGTACACCAGTAGTATTCCAAGACAACATTTAAATTTAACATTTCCCCCATTATCTATTAAAGATTTTAACATGTTTACAACACTCTATCTAACTTTCATACACATAGTTTAATTTCCTATATTCTTTATTACATGATCCGAACCTGCCCTGAGAATTTACCAAGTCCTGTTGTGGATGGTTTTGGTAGGTCTTAGGTAGACTCCTTCCTGAACGCTCCATTTTGCTACCTGGGGGGGGGGGAGGAATATAAGAAAACATTTTGAAGAGATTGTGAACTACTAAGCCTAGTGAGTGGTTCTTTTAGAATAAATATCACTACTTGCAAACATGGGTTTTTGGGGAAATCAATCAACATAATCAGTATATATCCCAGTATAATATTATGTCAATGATCATGTATATATATTCATTCAACTCAACAAAATTCCCTTCAGTTTCAAGCTATATTTACGTGGCATTAGGCTCATACCAATGGACAGCATTACATCGACTAAATTTTTATCGGAAATTTCCTATAACTACCCACTTGTTATCTCCGCACAATAGTGGCACACAGACAATTCTATTACTGCCCGCTAGTTTATGGAGACCTTAAGGTACTTGAATATATTTCCTTCATCGTGTCGTAACCCTGACTATTATGTCCCGTCGACTGAGGCCGACTATATTTTCCCGCAAGCACCTTTTGTTAGCATGTTAACTTATGCAATCTAGGTATAATCTCAGTTTCCATAGAATATCACAAACAATATCATGGCAATCCAACATAACATCATAAGCATATATTTTTGCACACGTTACATATGCATTATTCCATCATATCAAGCCATAAAACTAAATAAACACTCACCGTTCGCAAGTTTTTCCACTAAAATCACCTTCAGACTACCCTTTTGTGAATTCCTCCATATCAATGGAAAATTCCCTCATTAAATATTTTGTTATAATCAAATAAATAAGTCAAACTAGCCAAAATACATTATAATATTGAAAATACCACCTTACCCTACTCAAAATTAGCCAAAATACCAAAAAAAACTCTTTGAGGTTATTTGGTCCGAGATAGGCAACTAGGCATTGGGCAGTAGGCAGAGTGGCATGCTGCGACCAAGACTACCGTAACCAAGCGGGGTATGGTTCAGTGTTTTTACGTGGCGAATTGGCGCTGAGCGCAGCGTCGGGCGTGAAACGTTGCGTTGGGCGTGAAAGCACGCTCGTCACCGGAGGATGGCTGCTGCATTGGGATCTACAGCGCGACGGGATGCGTTTGAGGCGATGTGCGCCGGGGACGAAGCGGAATTGTAAGCGCTGCGTCGACGGTGATGGTGTGGGGACTGGCTGTTTGTCGGCAACTGATTCTAAGATGCCAACTCACCTAATCAGCACACTCTTGTTTCTTTTGATCTCCAATCAACTTGGTAGCCTAATAACTCAAACGTCACTCTCTTAATATGCTCTCAACACATGATTTAGGTGCTGGTATGAATGAATTCCCCTTACCCAAATCCCCTATTTATAGCCATTTCAAATTCACCCCATGTTGACAACACAACTCCCATTTGTCTCACTTTGGAGCTGCCAACATTCAGTCTATCCAGCCTATCCTTAGCCTAGCCTTGAGTTGTTCTTATTTCAGCTTGCCAGCCAAAGTCTTCTTTTCTGCATGAAATCTTCTTCACCCACCTCCTACTTGGGTGATAAGACTTCAATTGCATGAAATCTCCTTTAGCCACCTCCTACTAGAATTTTATGTGATCCTTCTTTTGCCACCTAAATCACCTAAATACCTCACATATTTCTCTACTTAAATTGTTTAAGTCTTATATTCGTATACCCTTGGCATCCTCCCCTGAAGTTTTCCATCAATTAGCCTCACCTTTTGTCCTTGACGCATAGCAATTCACCTTTCCTTCATCAAAGTCCAACTTAGCCAACGCATGAGTTGGCCATCACCAACGCATAGGGTGGTTGCTCACCCTTGACGCATGGCTTGCTAGGTGTGCTCGCTCGGCTTACTAGGCGTGAACGCATGGTGCTGACCATCGATGCATGGTGTGTTGCCTAGGCGCTTGCTCGACCGTATGGGCACGTTGGGCCGCATGGGCGTGCGCTTGGCCTGGCGCATCGACGCATGGTTGCTCGACAGACTTAGCAGCGCTTCGACGCATAGGCAGGTTCTCGACATACACCATCAATGCATGGGCTGCACGCTCGACACACGGCCTGCGCGCTTGTCCTCGATGCATGGCCTACGCGCTTGGCGCATGGCTTGTGCGTTTGGCCTTGACGCTTGGCTGGCGTGCCTAGCATGCTTCACTCGACGCATGCTTGCTGCACATGTCTGCATGGCTCATGTATGCCTTTGCGTTGTTGTATGCAACCCTTAGCCATTTTTTTCAAGTTTTCTTGCCTCCATCCTCCATGCCTTCTTGCGTCCACATGTTTTAAGCCCTTCATAGGTGTTTGGATTTTGGTCACCCTTTTTGGATAATTTTGATGTTTTCCTCCCTTTGTTCCAATATCCTTACTTAGGATTTTTCTTCTCTATTTAACTTCTCACTTTAGATTTAATGTTAGGGTCTTACATTTATTTTGTTTAACACGTAAATGACTAGAAAAGGGAAAGAAGAAGTACAAAGAAAAAGTGTAACAAGATTTTAAATTTATTAGAATCGATTGATAACTTTTGGTAGAGAAAAGCTCCTACACATCTCCGTTTTTTCTCTCTCAATGAATTCTATAGAGAAATGAGTTCTCTTTGAAAGGATCTCCTACAATTCAATTCCTTTCAAAAACCAATTCCCATAAATCGATCCTTGTCAAAGAATAGCAAGGAAGACCCTGTGGTAACGTCACAATATTGTTCGTGGAAGATCGGTTTGTTAAGGAAGAAGAAGTTACTGGAATTCTTGACGATGGTCTTCTAAGGTTAGTTCCTTCTTCTTTTCATGTAATTTTTCTTAACCTTTGAATGTTATAAATATTGTTTACTGTATTTTCTTATTTTTTGTGTTATGATTTTCAAAGCAAAATTGAAAGCAAAGCGATCACTCGCTTCAGCTATAGGATTCGATCCCTTTAATTGGTTTCAGAATAAAATCGTGCTTTTTTCAATTTTTTTTTTATAAAGAATTGATTGGTGGGTAGCTTAATGCATTTTGAATGTGAGTTTTGCAAAATAGATGTTTACAAATATTGGCACTTAGATTTACAACTTTTACTTTGATTTGATCAATGTAAGGACTCGGTGTTTTTGGTATTTATTCTGTAAATCGAGTTTTTATGTCTGGGTCCTTCGTGGTGAAGTATTTGATGTGAAAGAGGTGGAAGATGAAATTCGGAGTGTAGACCTGAGAGGTTTCTGTGCAATTTTCTGCCGTCCCTCATATTTTATTCATCATTAAAAGCTTCTGACTATTGTCCATCATTATTTGTTCGTCATGTAAACGAGTTTTCTTCAACCACCATCGAGGCAGTTTTCTTCAAACATGAAGGTGGTAGTGTTCTTCCAGCAATTCAAGGCAGTTTTTGTGTTTTAAATTAAATTAATGTAATTAAATTTTTTGTTTTTATTAGGATGCCAATCTTTGGTCTATTATTGCTATAATATAATTAAATTTGTATTAGTTATATGTTCCATAAAGTATGTCACATAGTTTAAAACCCTACCATAGATTAAGCATGTCCTGCATCATATTTAAATATAAGTGTTATATTATATGATAACATGTTTATATTTTTCACTAATATTAATATAGGAGTTATATTAATTAATGAAAAGACATTATCATCTATCGTATTTAAATATAAATGTTATATTTAAAGTTTAGATTACTTCCTAAAGTATGATACATGATTTTTACTATATAGTTTGCATGATTATAATATAAGACTTATATTATATGTTTTATTGAATGACTAAAAGCATGTCTATTATATAGTTTTTTATTAATACCAATAGAAGAGTTATATTATGTATGGTAATGAAAATTGGTATGCATAAAATATGTTTGTTATTAATTAGAATATAGTAGTTATATTTAGTTAATAATAGTATCATGATATGCAATAATAAGTTTTAATTAATTAGTATAAATATAAAAGTTATATTGTATGTTTAATGAATGAAAAACTTAGGATAAAATTGCATACTAGTCTAATGAGATTATGATAAGATCAATTAATTTGTTTTAAATAGTTTCAAATTTGATAATTAATCTTCAGTTTTATTTATAATGAGATTAGATTTAAAATAATATTTTATTTTATTTTAATAGGATCAAAATGAGAAAATAAAATATTGATTGTAAAATATTGCATATAAGGGAACCCAGTCTAGGAAGGTTCTGTCTAGGATTATAGTATTTAAGCAAACAGAGAAGGAATACCCGGAATCGACATGAGGTTGAATTAGTCATTAATCTATTAAGCATGCAATAATGTGTATTAATTTATTAAACTAATTTGATACTACGTGCATTGCCTGCTATGAAGTACAAATACTTTATGTGAGACAAAGATCAGTATCAGATACGTATCATATACCAATACTTCCAGATACTTCCCAGATACATATCTGATACTCGATTTGATGTATCTATTTCTACGCATACTTTTTTTTTTTAAGAAAAAAGACAAGTAACTCATTTAATCTTTCCCAATCTAAAATAAGACACCTATTTAAAAAGCTCACTACTCGAGTCCAAAACTAAAGAAAAAAAATAACGGACTAAATCCTAGACTAGAATCATCCAATCTCCATCTTCACATTTGAGTCCCTACAAAATCCATCAAAATATAAATCATTTGGATATCTTCAACAATAAATTCTTCGTTTCTCTTCATACTTCTCTCTCTATTATTCTTCTTTTTCTTCTTTGCAATATGAGTCACTTTTCTATTGCATTTTATTAACTATTGTACTTTAACATCTTAGATGTTGCTTTTTTTTTGTATTTCAGTGTCTGTATTCTATTTTGTGCTATTGTTATTAACTTGTATGCTAAATTTATCTATATCCTTGATTTTTTAAAGAAAAAAAATGTATTTTCAAAGTATCAGTATCCTTGATTTTTTAAAGGAAAAAAAATGTATCTTTAAAGTATCAGTATCCTTGTTTTTTAGAAGTATATATATATATATACTAAAAAAAATATAAAAAAATGACACATCCTTAGACGTATCCGTATCTTAGTTTTTTAAAAATTGACGAATCGTCGTATCCATATCGTGTAGCCGTATCTGTGTCTGTGCTTCATAAGTTGCATGTGTTACATTAAAGTTTAAAAAGATAACTTAATTATAAATTTTTAATAATACAACTTTGATTTTTGAATAAGAGGGTTTTATTTTTTAGATAAGTCATGAAAAAACATTTATAAAAATTATGGAAGTTGGGTTAGGAAAAATAAAAGTTATTTTAAATGAGTATAAAATATATTATAAAAGAATATATAAATTAAACATGTATAAAAGAATATATATAAATTAAAATATTTTGTACTATTTTAATTTTTTTTTGTGATAATCATTTAGTAAAAAGAACTGTTTTATTTTAACCTGTTGATTATCTTCCTAATTTTGAACTTCAAATATTACTATTATTGTTATTGTTATTTTAAAATTTGGGGCTACATGGTTAAAAAAATGTATTTGATATTTGGATTAGATCATTTGATTATCCTCTTAATTTTGTGCTACTTTTATTAAATTTCATGATAATTATCTCTGTTTTTTATTTTGATTTGGATGAATTTGATTATTTTCTTAATTTCAAACTTTGATTTAAACCAATATTTTTTAATAAATTGTTTTAAATGACAAAACTGTTGAAAATATTTACAAATAATAGCAAAATATCACTGTCTATCTATGATAGACCGTGATGGACTAATATCTATATCTATCATGACACAGATAAATACATATAGTAGTAGTCTATGGTGGTCTATTGCAAATAGACTGTGAAATTTTGCTATATTTATAAATATTTTGTTTATTTTCTTATATTTGAAAACAACCATTTTTTGAAAAAAGTCATGATAGTCCTTTCTTATATTTTAAAATACTCATGTCGAAATAAATGTTCAAATATACACCTAAATTTAGGTTGTCCTTGAGAAGTTACATAATGATGTTTTGTATGGTTCCAAAATAAAATAATGTATCAGTGTGACAAATACTATCTTTATTAGGAATAACTAATAAAAGGCTACAAACCTGTAAAAAGGTTAAATAGTATTAATGAATTGATTCCAACCACTTAATCGTTAACAAATGTTGTTAATTTTTTAATTAAATTTGAAATCCAAATGAATTCTATTTGTCAACTAGATAAAATCTTCATCGTAGTGAAGAGTTATGAGATGACTCAACCTTTACAAAGCCTTACTTGAAGTCAACATTGCATTGTTAGATGACAAGATTTAGACTTATTAACCTCAAAAGTAATGGGGGAGTTATAGATAACTTAATCTTGATAATTGACTTAATGGAAGTTAAGGTTGTCATATTAGATGACAAGAATTGTAGGATGTTGACAAGAAGAAATAGTATCTCAAAGTCATGAATTCTGAGATAAATTCTATGTACTTCATCTTTGTCTGATTTTGTGTATTTTCTTGATGAAATAAAACTCATAGAATATGAAGGATATACAAAAGAGACATAAATTTGTAGTATTTGAAGATACAGATCTTCAAAGTAAGACTCTTAACAAAAGATGAAAACTAGTGTCACAATTGATGAGAGAAAGTAGACTATGAGTCAACTTTCTTACTTGTTGCTTTAATGGAGTCTTCAAGTATTATTTGATTCATAATTAAATATAAGGTATGTAAAAATGGATAAATTCTTTTGGAAAAAAAATTTCAATGAATGTACACAAGTTTAGGGATTTTTCAAAGACACAAAACAAAAGATTTACATAATTATATACGTTCATTTGATAAATGACTTACAAAATTAGAATCTTTGGATATAATTGTTTGATATAATATCATAACCTATGATTTTGAATAAATAATAATATTCTTATATGGATAAGAAAATTATTGTTAAGTAGGCATTTTTTTCTATTTTATATTGATCTCTTATTACTCATTATGAACGAAGTAAAATTTCAATGTAAAAGTTTGATTATCTAACCAATTTGAAATGTTTTTGTATATTAGATTTCCAAATAGTGATTTTGAGGACATGATATTCAACTTATCTCAGGCATCTTACATTTACAAAATTGTTGTCAAATGTTTGATGTAATAACTTCAGATAAAATAATAGTGTATTGTTCTAAAGTGAAATTAATAAAATCTAAGGAAAAGTCTCCTAAGAAACTTCAACTGTTGATGACATATGATTACTTATCTTCTTTAAGTAGGAGACAATTAATACATGAAAATTAATTAACACAATATACAATTGGTCAGTTATATCAGTTAAATCAATGGTAAGACCATTTAATATATAAAAATTAATTTTTTCTCAATATATCTATGGATAATGAGAAAATTGCATGTATGGAGTTTAAGATTTGATCTTTGATAAGATACGCTAGATCTTACTGGGATTTATGGAAATCTATCTTAAGATTTATCTTGACTGGTGTAGCATGGACTACTAGGCAATTACGTTGCTTGTGAAACAAAAATTTGTGTGGCCATAGTATATCCTTATAAATCTGAAAGTTGTTTCAGATATGAATTAGTATATCACACTTTATGAGATAATATTGGTGCAAAGACTTATTGAGGATATTAGAAAACACCAAAGGCATATTGAGAGAAAACGTCATGGTTGTAACCAAGATGGTTTTAATGACATATATTTTGATTTATATAAAAGGACTCTTTAGGTTAAAGTGTGTGAGAGTCACCTAGAATGTCTAGGACTACGAGACATGTCTCTTATGCACTAGAGCAAGTGGGAGAACATGTTGGATATAGATATGCCCTAGAATACATGTTTCACTAGCTTATGTATCATAGGCTTTAGTGCAAGTGGGAGATTGTTGGGATTTATGCCCTAAACCTCACAGTTAATTAGTTATCTGATATAGTTGTTGATTATTTTAAATATGCAATAATGAGTTATCCATTATGAAAAAAATTCAAGGTTATTTCATGAGACTTTAACTATATGTAGTGGATATACATGTAGATAATGTTCAAGTAATAACCTAAAGGGTCTACAGTATATGTGGATAAGATTGGGTGTCTTATCCTGGTAACACTATGGGTAAGACCCACTTTGTAAGTGTTAAAAATGTTATAAGTGTTACAAATGATGTAATCCAAATCGTTTATGTGGAGATATATGAGTGAAGGTATCCTATACAATGAGATTGCATAAGACTGGATTGTGAAATACTTAATCTCTCTTTGTAACGTCGTTGACAGAAGAGATTAATATTTTATAGGATAACCATATAACTCGATCTCGATCATGAGTGACTTATGCACTCCTGTCTATGAGGCGTGTCCTCTAATTTGTATAGGTGAAAGTGGTCTGAGTCGTCAACTCTATAAGCCTACCATTTTGGAGACTTGCCTGAGTAATGAGTGATAGGTCTTTAAAGGATGTACATTTTCTATGTTAATTTCCCCAAAATTATGTTGATTATTAGTTTTAAATGCTAATTTTGTAGGTAAAATGATCCCTGAGGCGTTTAGGAGTCATTAAGAGAAAATTGTACCAAAAGGATAAACAAATGACTAAGAAAATCAACAAATTGAAGAGAATCAAGTAAATACCCAGAATGCCATTGAGTAAGGGTTTTAAGTAACCAAGCATCGAGTATAATCAATCATTGAGTAATCAAGCATCGAGTATTTACTAGGATACGATCGAGTATCATCGAGTTGAGGCCATAAAGCATCGAGTCATCAAGTTAAGACCATTGAGTTTCAGCGTCACAACCCTAGGAGAGGCGTCGAGCAATGCTTGAAGGAAGAATGCTTGCTTTTGCTGCAAAATCGGCCATCGTTGCAATGCTTCCAACAACATTGCAATGTTCCAAATTTTGACGTGGATCATCCCCTGCACGTGCGCCTCGTACAATGTAGCATCAAGCACCAATGTCACGTCCCAAGCACAACGCTTCTTGGCTTTCTCTACAATTTAGAGTTGCAACTCTGACCCCAACGTCGCGGTGCTACCCTGTGATAGTATGTGCAAGTGCAAGCAATCTAAGTAATAAATCCCAAATAGGGTATCGTCCTTAAGGACCGGCATGAGCAAAATTTTCCTAACTTAGATATCACAGGTTTTTGCCAATTTTATCCAGGAAACCAAAAGATGATTTTATCCATAACTACAGATGACAAAAATTCAGTCACACACAAGAACAATTAAGAGCAAAACAATTCCAGGGTGTTATTTATTTTAGGGAACACAATGAATATGACATGCAATTGATTGAAATTGATAGATTGAGACTAGAAGTTCTAAAATCAGGAAATCCTCTCTCGAGCTCAAACCATCCTAATAACTATCCATCCACCCGATTCTCTTCTATCGCTTGAATAGTTACACCATTAAGACCCTTCAATCGCACCCCTTATTATTCTAAATTCCTCTCATGTAATTTCAAATAATAATTTCAATTATTGGGTCCAACGAATTAAATTCTCTCTCGAGATGTTTAATTAACTTAAGTTCATTCAGTAAGTGGTCAGTTAATCAAAAGCATTAAGTACAAATAATTTAGAAATCTATGCAAAATAAATCAATTATAAATTCAATATTCAAAGTAACATCCCTAAAATCCACAAACACCCTAGAACAGAGTTTAACCACGCATGATTCTGATAACAATATTCAATAAACAAACAATCATTATGGCGAAAAAGAAATTAACAAAGAAGCACAATCTCCCCTTAATAGGTTTGAATCCCAATCACGATCTTTTTGTCTCTCGCCATGAATACCGGATTGTACTTCAACAAAACTGCACAATCACAATCTTCTTCCTGGCACGATCAATCTAGAAACGCTCTCATATCAACTCCCAGTCAAACTCTCGAGTCTTCAACATAAAATGATCAAAATTGCTCTATTTTGGCTCTTGTATGGACAAGAATCTATTAAGTTGGCACTCTATTTTTTTTTTCTACATAAGACCTAGTACCACACGCTGATATTTATAAGATGCTTGTAGGGTTGCAACGCTAGCTGGTATCATGGCAGCCGCGTGTTAAATTCGTAACATTGCAACGGTGCCCTGTTCCAACTTGCTCTCGGGTCTACAACATCAGGGAGCAGCGTTGCAACGTTCTTCCAACGCTGGCTCCCCCAAATTACCTTTCAAATTTGCCTCTTTTCTTGATCTTGGGTCCTTGATTTGTTCTTAATTCTATAGTTAACCCGTAATTGTTCAAAATTGGAGTTTTGCCTTGGGTTTTTTTTATCATTTTCGCACAAATTGCTCATAACGCTTAATTTCTTGAAATACTCAATCAACCACGTCAAACTAAACAAAACTAGCAATATTAGTTCTAAATTTGAAGGTAATAAAAGCATTTTTTAGATGCTTTTTACCACCCCAAACATAAAACTTTGCTAGTCCCAAGCAAAGAAAAGAAAGAAACACAAAGTAGAAAAAGTAATGAATATTGAAATGAAAAGGTTCAAGGCATGAATCTCTTATTCCGGTTTCATCAGCTTCTCAATATATACAACACTCATCCATAGAAAAATTTAGACACATCCTAATCGTTGAGAGTTTCTAAAGCCAAAACTTTGTATCCTTTGTGTATATGTGTGACTCCTCTTTTAATTCAAAACTCAACAACTGACTTAGGAATTAATTAAGCTTCATCAGTTTTCCTCCTAATCGAGCTCAAGCACCAATTATCAAGCATCACCACACTCAAGGAAGTAATATGTCCACTAAGGTGCCTTATCACTCTTTTTTTCTTTCCTTTCAATTAGCAAAAGGCCTAAACTTACATCATTTTACCTAGGGGCACTAGCTTTCACACATCCGCTGCAGGGAACCATACCTAGTCAATTCCCAGGTGTCCTAACTGATCACAGCAAAGGTAGCTCTTTCTACCCCTATCCATGCATACACATTACAAGTTTACAATAAGAAAAAGATATTTTTTTTAAGCACACGAGTATACTCTTCTTTATATATATATATACTTATTTATTTATTTTTTTAAGGCAATATAATATTCTTTTCTTTCCCCTTAGTCTAACATTACAAACCATTATGCATGACACTCTCTAATCAGTAGGGCCTTTCGAGGTGACAACCAAATTTACTTAAATCACTGCTTTATTCAGTTAGGGGTTCTAAATTAAAGTGGTTCGTGCTCAAGATAATAGAGGATACAAAGAGGGATTTAGAACAAAGAACACTCAAGACAGGACTATGTTATCCAATTTCTACTTCAAAGCATGACATATATCATGAGTGACTCATCAACCATCATAATAAAAGAAAGCAACCAAATAACACAATTCAATCAGTCTCAGCATTCTTCCTAACCAAAATCAACTCTTTTTCAAAATTTTCAAAATTTTTTTAATTTTTCCTCAAAATCAACAATAACATGCATAAAATAATCAACTCAAAACAACATGCATAAAAGCACAAGATTCAAGCACAAAGTACGCCCCCCACCCTAAACTCAAAAAGATGCATTGCCCCCATGCATAACATCTAAAACAATCACACAACAGATGAGTGATACAAGCCTGGGTAATGAGCAGGGATTCACGAATCTGGATGGCGAACTGGTGCTTGGAAACACTTGAGCATCATTTCCAACTTGAGGATCAAAACAAAATAATCATGAGGTGGCTCTCTTTTAAAAAAAAAAAAACCAATCAAATAACAAATAAAATAAAGCTGAATTAAAACAAGAACACTTGAGTTGCCTCCCAAGAAGCGCTTAATTTAACATCTTTAGCTAGATCAGGTCTATAATTCAGACAACTTTCAAGGTATCTTCATCATTCCATGCATAGCAGCACTTGGAATATATATTTTTCTTCTGCACCAATATTCACATAAAATTTTAGTTGAAGAACAGTTATCAGAAAAAGCATAATCTTCTCTCCCTTCGTCCACCAGTTCCATATCTCCCTTACGAATATAATTGAAAAAATTTACTGTACCTTTCTTTGGAGATTGTTCAGAACAACTTACCTTTTCCTTGCCCTTTCCTTTAACAAGAGATTGTTCAGAATGTTTACTATCTACTTCGTTGATCTCTTGGCACAAACTTATAGGCTCATTGGGTTTTGAAGAACGAAAGATGTTGAATTTTACCTCTTCATCATTCACCTGAAGTGTAAGCTTGCAATCATAAATATCAATCAGAGCTCTACTTGTGGCTAGGAATAGTCGTCCAAGGATAATGGGAATTTTAACATCTTCTTCCATGTCTAGGACCACAAAATCTGTTGGGAAGATGAAATCACCGACTTTAACTAGAACATCCTCTACTACACCATGAGGGTAAGTGAGGGAACGATCTGCCAACTGTAATGAGATCATCGTCGGTTGTACCTCTCCTATGTCCAGTTTCCTGTATAAAGATAAAGGAATCAAATTAATCAAGGCTCCAAAATCACATAAGGCCTTATTTACCGTTAGACTCCCTATAGTGCAAAGAATCGTAAAACTCCCAGGATGCCTTTATCTTCTCTTGCAATATAGCATTGCATTCCTCATTTAAGTTATCTGTCTCATACTTTTCGGATTTTTTCTTTGAAGATAACATTTTCTTCATGAACTTCACATAGTTTGGCATTTGTTCCAATGTATCTGCAAAAGGAACATTAATGTGAAGCTTCTTAAAAAAATCCAAAACTTTAACAAATTGATCATTTACTTTCTTTTTCTAAAAGCGTTGGGGATAGAGGACTTTATTCAATACAACAGGTGAAGGTTTAGAATTTACTCCCTGGTTTGGATGATATAGGAACATCACCCTTTTTCACTTGATTCACATTACCAGCTGAAGGACTCAATACCACCTATTCCTCTATCTGGTCTGTCACTGGATGCACAATATTTTTCCCACTTCTCAACGTTATTGATTTGCACTCTTCCCTTGCGTTTTTCTCGTACAGCTAGGGAAAACTCCTTTGTTCATTGTATTCAATGTGGCAACGATCTGGCTAACCTGAACCTCAAGGTTCTGAATAGCTTTCCCATGACTCGTTACTGTGCTCTCCAAGAAATTGGTTCTACTCCTTGACTTCTTTATGAAATCTCCAAGCAAAGCCTCCACAGATGGTTTCTTTTAAGAAAAACCTGGAGGTGCCTGCAAAACATTCTTATTGTTAGCATACTAAAAATTCTCATGATTACGCAAACCTAAGTGATAATGAGTGAGTTGGTTCATCTGATAAGAATTTTGATGGGCTCCTTGAAATTGATTCGCTTGGCGCACATAATTTGTCTGCTGAGGGTTAGGTAACTCCCATGATTTGAGTGCATTACAAGCTGCCATCAATGCAATCGATGGTTGAGTACTTGTAGACAAGAGATTAATGGCATTAGTCAAATTAGCCATGTGCGCCTTTAAAGCATTTACCTCATTGAGTTCATAAACTCAACCACTCTAGATGAAGATCTTTCTGAGGGCCAATTATAGCTCGTGGCAGCCACGTCCTCAAATAATGCCCAAGCAGCATTAGCAGTTTTTGCAAAAATAGCCACCTGCAGTAGCATCCAAGATGGATTTTGTTGTACTAGTCAACCCATTGTAGAACAACTGGATTTGTAACCAATCAGGGTATCCATGTTGGGGAGACTTCCTCAACAACTCCTTATAGCACTCCCATGCCTCGAATAACTGCTCATCCTTTCTCTGTCTGAATAAGCCAATTTTTGTTCTAAGTCTGCTCATTTTCGCAGGAGGGAAGAATTTGTTCAGAAAGGATTGGGCCAACTTATCCCATGTGGTTATGCTTCTCGTTGCAAGTGACTCCAGCCAATCTTTCGCCTTGTCCTGCATAGAAAAAGGAAACAATCTCAGTTTAATGGCATCAGAAGAGACTCCATTTAATTTTACCGTCCCACTAATTTCCAGGAAAGAACGGATATACTTATGCGGATCTTCATGTGGAGTTCCTCTGAATGCAAGGTCTCGTGCCATCTGAATTAAACCAGGTTTTAGCTTAAAATTATTGGCATTAATTAGGGCCTCAGCAATGCCCGTCTGGGTTGTAGGGATAGCTGATTGGAAATAATCTCTAATAGTTCTAATAGCTCCTCCCTCGTCTCCCATGGCGTCGAGCTAAACTCTCATGTTCCTTCTTACTCTTCTCAACATCCGTTCAAGTTCTGGATCACAAGGAACAAGTTTAGGCTCTCGACTTCTTTGCATACAAGGATTCAGCAACAACTACAAAAAAAAAAAAAAAAAAAGCCCACATTAAGATCAACTCAGTCTTTAGCAAT
Organism: Benincasa hispida; assembly: GCF_009727055.1. Taxonomy (NCBI): domain Eukaryota; kingdom Viridiplantae; phylum Streptophyta; class Magnoliopsida; order Cucurbitales; family Cucurbitaceae; genus Benincasa; species Benincasa hispida. Next base: position 28,223,888 of record NC_052354.1, read on the forward strand.
ATTAAGCTAGGAAAAAATTTAGTGCTAGTCCTCAACAACGGTGCCAAAAACTTGATGGTATACGCAAGCGCATGCAATCGAAGTAATAAATCCCAAATAGTGTATTGTCCTCAAGGACCGACGTAAGAAAAATTTTCCTAACTTAATTATCATAGTGCTTTGTCAATTTTATCCAGGCAACCAAAAGATGATTTTTATCCATAACTACCAATGACAAAAAATCAGTCACACACAAGAACAATTAAGAGTAAAACAATTCCAGGGTGTTGTTTCTTTTAGAAAATACAATGAATATGACATGCAATTGATTGAAATTGATAGATTGAGACTAGAAGTTCTAAAATCAGGAAATCCTCTCTCGAGCTAAAACAATCTTAATAACTACCCATCGACCTGAATCTCTTTTATCGCTTGAATAGTTACAACATTAAGATCCTTCAATCATACCCCTTATTATTCTAAATTCACTCTCATGCAATTTCGAATAACAATCTAAATTATTGGGTTGAACGAACTAAATTCTCTCTCGAGACATCTAATTTACTTAAGTTCATTCAATTAGTGGCTAGTTAATCAAAAGCATTAAGCACAAATAATTTAGAAATTTATGCAAATCAATTAATCATAAATTCAAAATTCAAAGTAACATCCCTAAAATCCATAAACACCCTAGAAACAGAGTTTAGCCACACATGATTCCGATAACAATATTCAATAAACAAACAATCATTATGGCAAACAATAAATTAACAAAGAAGAACGATCTCTTCTCATTAGGCTTGAATCCCAATCACAATCTTCTTGACTCTCGCCACGAATACCGTATTGTTCTTCAATAAAACTGCACAATCACGATCTTCTTCCTATTACAATCAATCCAAAAATGCTCTTAGATCAACTCTCACTCAAATTCTCGAGTCTTCAACCAAAAACGATCAGAATTGCTCTGTTTCGACTCTTGTACAGACTGGAATCTATCAAGTTGATTCTCTATTTTTTCTCCTACAGACCTGGCGGTGCACACTGATATTTATAAGATGCTTGCAGCATTGCAATGCTGGCGTCATGCCAGCCACACGCTAAATTCATAACATTGCAACGCTGCCCTGTTCCAACTTTCTCTCGGCTCTACAACGTCAGGGAGTGGCATTGCAACATTATTCCAATGCTGGCTCCTCCGAATTGCCTTTCAAATTTGTCTCTTTTCTTGATCTTGGGTCATTAGTTTCTTCCTAATTTCATATCTAACCCGTAATTGCCCGAAATTAGAGTTTTACCCCAGGTTGTTTTATCATTTTTGCACAAATTGCTCCTGATGGTTAGTTTCCTGAAAGTACTCAATAAACCGCATCAAACTAAAAAAAACTAGCAATATTAGTTCTAAATTCGAAGGTAATAAAAACATTTTTAAAATTCTTTTCACTCTGCAACTATAAATAGTTTTCTTTCATTTTTGCTGAAAAGACGGAACTATAAATAGTTTTCTTTCATTTTTGCTGAAAGGACGGGGAGGAAGCACAATTTCGATGGAGGCTGGAATTTCTCTCTGTATCAATTAGTCTTTATGGTAATTTTGTTTCCTACATATGTTAGATTTTGATTTATTTTTTATTTTTAATCAATAACTTGTAATTCTTCATGAATTTGACTATGGATTTATGAAATAATTCAATCTTGTTTCTATTTCAAGATTTCTTGCAAATTCTTTTGAGTTTTCTACTTTTCTTTTTCATCAGCAATATGAATTTGAGCATTCTTGAGTCTGATTTTAATTCTTGATGCATGTTCAATGATCTATATCTTGAGCATGTTTAGCCTAGATGCTTGGTTTTGTCACATTCACTCATAATTAAATACGTTGCTTTTAATGTGTTTGATAGAATGTCTAGCTAAGATCTCTAAGAGGCAATAGTAATTGTGTGTTGAATGACTGACTAACCTAGGATGCACTAATTACTAGATTTGGAGAAAATTCGGTTAATTGAATAAGCTATCTTAATGAATTAATCGACGTAATTGAATCCTAGAACTTAATGCGCGTGTTTTCTCTTCTATATGACCGCTAAGGAACCCAATAGAGGTAGAAGCATGTAGATAGATAGGGCTATCCTACCTTTATCGTTGATTAGGACGCTTTCTTAACTAGGTTATGCTAGTTGTCTGCCTTTGTAGAGACTAGTTTAATTTAGATTAAGTAAGTAGTTTTGTGCTTAATCCGATTGTGAATTAAATTTGTAGAATTCAATGATAAGAATTGCAATGAATGTCTAACTTGGATTAGAAGTAAGATTGTTCTTAACTTAGTTACAACTATCCTTTATCTTTTGATTTTAGCTTAGCTTTCATAGTTAAGCTTGATTAAAGAAAGGATTAAACAACATTTCTCTGTGGATTGACATCTTACTTCCACTTTAACTACGAGTTAGTTAGGTTGTTGTTCGAGCTTTATAAATATTGTTTGTTTCGGGTTAGGTAGAACTAACAATACCTACTTAGCTCCAGACAAAAGGGCGTCGTTGCCAGGGAAATGGCTAACCATTTAATCTTTTTCTTAGCTAAACTTAACTAGCAAACTTTAAAACACCAAAAATATTTTCTTCCTTTTGTGTCTACTTGTTTTAATATGGAAGACATGAACATCTATTACGTGCTTCAAGCGATGTATGCGGGAGGTAAGAGAATTTAATGAGTTTAAAAGTGAAGTAAATGAACTAACCTCTCTTGTTCGAGTTGTGCTTACTGAACAGATACAAGTTTTGCGTGGTTCTGAACGTGAGTACTACTCAATTTAGGATGAGCCCAACCGAACTCCATCATCAATTCCGTTTTCTTCCACCAATTTAGGTAATTCCTTAGAACATTTAGTAGATGAACTTTCTGATTACTCTTGCGAGTTTTTGCAGGAACATTCTTATCTTTCTCAATAACCATCAAGTTTCCAGCAGAATGGGTTTTATTCTGGACAAGAAGTCAGAGTCGATGTTCAAAATCTGTGTGACCTCGTTGCCCAAATTACTAATTCGGTTAGGAGAATCGAGAAGTCTCGGGAAGATATATTTTCTGAGAATATTGAGTTAAGCGGTGGAGGAATTCACATCGACAATCCAATAGAGTCGTCGATTCTTCGAAATTCTTATCAACGTAAGATGTTGGATTTAGAAATGTGTGAACTTGCTAATGGCTTTTCTGATTGTGAGTAGGATTCAATTGAGTTTCACCTAGAAACTCAGACCCTCATGCCAGTTGAGGTCCATCAAACGCCTAAGCTTGCACATTCCATACTTACATTAGAGAACCATTTAGACCCTTCCGTCGTCTATGGCATTGAAGCCGATCTAATTGAGGAGTTTCCTTAGATCGATAGTGAAGATGATGTTTATTCCACGCCATATTCAGAAAAAGTAAGTAGGGATAAGTATGAGCCTGCACCACACCTTAAAGAATCTCAGGTAAAAAAATTAGAGGCTTCCAAACCTAAAACCATACTTTGTCCTGGAATTTCTTGCATCTTCAATTATTGCTCGTCTTTTCCTTATAAGTCTGAGTCTGTTGTTGAATCTTTTCTTTGTTTCGATTCTTTAGGTCATTTGAGTCTTTTTATTCTTTCTTTTTCTCTTTTTTACCAAATATTAGAAAATCCAAATTTGACCTGTTTGGTTCTCGAAAGAGGATGAGTTCCCTTATAGCACTTCCCGGCTATATAGATTCATCCAAGAGAGGGCCGGAGAAATATGAGAATTTTTATGTACTTTGAAAAGCATAAAAGATGGGTCGCGTCGAGCAATCGACGTTAAAAATTTATAAAAGATGGGTCGCGTCGAGCAATCGACGTTAAAAATTTTCCCTTCCTAGAGGTAGTCAGGCATAAAAAATAAAACATGATTTCTTTTAGTTTTAATTTTCATTTTTTTTAAGATTTAATTTTAGTTGTAGATTAGAATTTTACTTCTTTATTCTTAATAAGTTAGGATAAGTCTTTGTTTATATTTCAAAAGAAAAACAAAATTTAGGGCACAGTGTCGCAACGCCAAGTAACTAGCTATGAGGCAGAAACAGGATTTTAAACTAGTTTTTGTCATTCGAAGAAGTTCAAACTCGATTCCCTCTTCTCAAACTTGATTCTCTCTCAAATTTTCTTCCCACCCGTTGCCAATTTTTCACCCCAACTCCAAATCCAAGCCAATTTTTCTTCCAAAACTCTTCATTCTTTTTATTTCTTCCTTGAATTTTTTGACGTTTTCACCAAAACACCCATTTTAGAATTTTTTTTCTCTTCCTCTCAAGCAAAAGCTTTAATCAACCCAAAGTAATGCATTCCTCTTTCTTTTAACTCTTTGATGATTATCTTGATGGTGATTTGAGTTCTGCTTGATGAGATTTGAGTTTTACTTGATGAGACTTGAGATTTTCTTGTTTTATACATGACTTGCTTGGAATGAATGATTTTTGCTTTTAAATTATTGAATTTTGGATAATTAGCAATAATATGCTTGAAAATTTTTCTTCTTGTAGGTTTCTAATCGATTAGTGGTGTGAGATTATTTTTCTTGAGAAACCTTTTAAAAGAGTGAATTAGTATTCTCTTAGGTTTTAACCCTTATTCTGTGAGCTTCCTTAGAATATTCTTCATGGGCTCTAAGCCTAAGAAGGGAAAGAGTGTTGCCAGTTCAAGTGGTAGGGATTCTCCTCCACATCCCAGGTCCAGTAACCCTATGTTTATTTCAGAAGGACCTGAGAGTAGATAACATCAAGTGGTAGCTCTTAGGAACCTAGTACTAGAAGGAGCTTTGACCTTAGGGCCAAACTTCTCTACTGTCTCATTCAGGGTATGTCCATTAGTTGGAAGAGTTATCCATGCTTCCATCTGACGATATGGATGGTGTCCTACAACGGGTAGCCTTGGACACCCTAGAAATACCCAGGAATGAGGAACGTATGGGGCGTAAAGCTCCAATTTCTAAGAATTCCATCTCATCCTTATGAGGACGTGGAGTTGAGGAACTCCACGAACAAGAAGAAGAAGAGCTGGGTGGTGTGGATGAGCATTTAAGAGAAGAACCACTTAGGGTAGAACTTCCCAGTCATCCCCATGAGCAATCCCATAGTGGTGAAACCTTAAGTGAGCAAGCACTTAGAACCGCCACTGAAGCCTTAAGGGTGAGCCGCGAGACCACTCGCCAAGTTAGGTGTATGCAAAGAACTGCCAATTTCATGTGCGAAAGAGGCCGTCTCTACTATGCCAACATAGGTTTTCAATACGATTTTCAACGAGAGCTTGACTCACCTGACTCAGACTGACTTTGGCAACCCATATATTTTTCCAGTATCTTCTTCATATTTTTTGCCCTACCTTTTATCTTTCATTTTCATTTTTCACTTTTATTTGCATTCTTTTTATTTGTTTTCTAGGAATAAAATTTTAGACTAACTTTCTTCATTTTCTTGTAGCTTTTCTTTTCTTTTCCTTTATTTTTTCTTTTATTTTTGTAGGAACAACAAAAATGAAAGAAAAAAGCAAAAAATTTGATGTAGGAAAATAATAAAAATAAATAAGGAAAAATTTCTACCACCACCCATTGCGTGAAATCAAGGGAGTTCTCTATTCCCTTTTCTTTTTGTCTTCTTGCTCATATTTTAGTTTTATAAACATTGAGGACAATGTTTAGTTTCTAAGTTAGGGGTGGGAATACATTGCATGTTCTTAAAATTTTTGTAGGGTTGTTAAAAATTGGCCTTACAAAATTTTCTTACTCTATTTGCTCTATTATTTTTGCATGTCTGGACCCTTGAGCACCAGAGCTCGGGTTATGTAGATTTTATGATTTTGATGAAATATATCTCGATTAGGCTCTATTACATTCCTATGACATTCTTTTTTATTCTCTTAAGAAACACAATATCATTATCTTGGCACCATTTTTCCTTTTTATATGACTCATTTTTACTTTCAATGCATGATTCATCTAAGTATGTTCATTCATTCAGGAATAACATTCACTTTGCTTGTCATGATCATTTTTTTTCCTCAATATTTTGATTCTTATCAATGAACTTTGATGACACATTCTCTCAAGTAATGATTCAAATCAATTTTAAACTTCTTAAAATCTTTTCTTACAAAATTTGAAACTCATTTTTCAAAAGAAACTTTCTTTTCCTTTTAACTTCATAAAAAAATTGAATACTTAGTCTTTAGATTTATTTAGAATCTCAAACTCTTAGAAATGTTATATCTACTTAAGTTATTTATTATCCCGATAGGACAAACTTTGGTCTAATAACAATCATCTTATTTTAGAGAAAAATCTAGATATAGAGAAATAAAAAGGGCCTAGTGTATAAAAAGTTGCTAGCACAAAAAAAAAAAAAAAAAAAAGCAAATTTCCAAATAACATAACCTTCACTAATGTGTGTGTGTGTAATGAATGGATAGAGGTTGAAAAGAGCTTACCTCCCATCGTGTAGGAAGGGCCCGCAGAGAAAAAGAGCGATAGGTTTCCTGCGGGTGTGAATGTGAGAAGCTATTCCCTCTAGGTAAAAGAAATGCCATTTACATTTGTGTGTGTGAGTTTTTTTTTTTTTTTTTTTTTTTTTTTTAAAAGGATACACTTGTATTAGAATTTCCTCTATCCAATGCAGTTTAGGTATATCATCGATCGAATACAACTAAGTCAGTGTAGGCGAAGAGGATTGAGAGTTGGATATAGCCTTCTCTACTAGTTCTAGCCTTTAAATAAACTAAAACCGAGTAGTCTTCTTTTTATGGCTTTACAAGAAAAAGAACGGTTTTCTTTTTAAAAAAATTAGGCTTCAATTCCTCTTTTTTAGAAATTTTAAGAAGGAATGCCCATTTGTATCATTCGTTTGCTTGATTGTTGAAAAGAGAGGTTATGAAATCAAATTTTTTAGTAAGCCACATGAACATTATTAACATTTTTGAATGAGTTCTCTAAATGGATTATATCGCACGATTGATATTCATGTTTTTGCTTTGAATTATACATATTTTTAGTTTAGACTTGTTCAGGGATGACCAAGAGTTAAGTTAGGACGTGTGTTTGAATAGGTCTTTAAAGATGTATATTTCTATGTTTAATTTCTCCAAAATTATGAGCTAATTTTTGTAGGGGGTAAAACGATCCCTGAGGCATTTAAAGAGTCATTAAGAGAAAACTATGCCTGAAGGATAAAAAATGACCAAGAAAATCAATAAATTTGAAGAGAATCGAGTAATACGTAGAATGCCATCGAGTAAGGTTGTTGAGTAGCAAGCATCGAGTATCATAACCCATCGAGTAATCGAGCATCGAGTATTTACTAGAATATGCTCGGAGTATCATCGATTTAAGGCCATAAAGCATCGAGTAAATGTCATCGAGTCATTGAGTTAAGGCCATCGAGTTTCAGCATCACGACCTAGGAGAGGCGTCGAGTAACGCTTGAAGGTAGAACACTCACTTTTGCTGCAAATCGGACAGCGTTTCAACGCTCACCACAGCGTTGCAATGTTCTAGATTTTGACGCGATTCATCCCACGCGCGCGCGCCTGGCGCAACGCAGTGTCAAGCACTAGCGCCATGTCTCAAGCGCAATGCCTCTTGGCTTTTCTACAATTTAGCATTGTAATGCTAACATCAACATCCCGACGCTACTCTGCAACTATAAATAGTTTTCTTTCATTTTTGTGAAAGGTGGGGGAGGAAGCACGATTTCGATGGAGGCTGAAATTTCTCTCTGTAACAATTAGTCTTTATGGTAATTTTGTTTCCTACGTAGGTTATATTTTGATTTCTTTTTTATTTGTAATCAATAACATGTAATTCTTCATGAATTTGTCTATGGATTTATGACGTAATTCAATCTTGTTTCTATTTCAAGAGTTCTTGCAAATTATTTTGAGTTTTCTACTTTTCTTTATCATTAGTAATATGAATTTGAGTATTCTTGAATATGATTTTAATTCTTAAAGCATGTTGAATGATCTATATCTTAAGCATGTTTAACCTAGATGCTTGGTTTTGTCACCACTTATGATTGAATATGTTGCTTTTAATGTGTTTGATAGAATATCTAGCCAAGATCTCCAAGAGGCAATAGTATTGTGTGTTGAATGGCTGACTAACCTAGGACGCACTAATTACTAGGTTTGGAGATAATTCGGTTAATTGAGTAAGCTATCTTAACAATTAATCGACACAATTGAATCCTAGAACTTAGTGTTCGTATTTTCTCTTCTATATGACTGTTAAGGAACCCAATAAAGGTAGAAGCATGTAGATAGATTAGCGTTAGGACTATCCTATCTTAATCGCTGATTAGGACGGTTTCTTGACTAGGTTATGCTAGTTGTCCGCCTTTGTAGAGACTAGTTTAATCTAGATTAAGTAAGTAGTTACGTGCTTAATCCGATTGTGAATTAAATTTGTAGAATTCAATTGATAAGAATTACAATTAACGTCTAACTTGGATTAGAAGTAATATTGTTCTAAACTTGGTTACAACTATCCTTTATCTTTTAATTTTTAGCATGTTTCTTCTTGTCTTAATAACAAACCTCCCATTTTATAGCTTTCATAGTTAAGCTTGATTAAAGAAAGGATTAAATAACATTTCCCTGTGGATCGACCTCTTACTTTCAATTTAACTACGAGTTAGTTAGATTGTTGTTCGAGCTTTATAAATATTGTTTGTTTCGGGTTAGGTAGAACTAATGACACCTATTTAGCTCTGGACAATGAGTTGGGAACATAACTTCAAAAGATGAAATTCACTCCTTCCTGCCTTTAGGGTAAGTAGATGAGTAGTTCCCTTAAGTGTTGATTCCAAGTCTTGAATAAATGGCACTTGCCCTTTGTTTGGCCCCAAATGGGATCGGTTTATGGTAAGACTATAAACAGATTGTTCATTAGAGGGGTCGGTGATATTTAAAGAGTAGGAGATAATGACAGAGGTAAAACGATAATTTGATATAATGACTCAACTTTCTACACATTGAAGGGATGTTACTACATGCATGCACAAATTGAAAAAAAGATCTTTGTAAACTTAAGTAAAAGAAACAAAACTCTTTTTATTAAACAAAGTGTCCAAAGAATAAAATCATAGAATCATTGTTCGGGGTATCCCTTACTCCAATTTAAAATAAATTAAATAACTAACTGAATAAAACAATCAAAGAATTTTAATGCCTAACTCCTAAACCAAAACATATAAATTTGAGGAAAATATACGAAAGCCATGTCAAGTCCCAAAGGCTTGGTCACGAATTTTTCTTGTTATTGGTTGTTCTGTCCTTTCCCTTACTTGAAAAAAAAATGTATAGAAAAAGGTGAGTATAAAAATACTCAATAAGTGATCTACTACTAGGCCACTAGGTGAACTTGTTAGCTTTCCTATCGAGACAAAGGTGTACATCACGTATCATAGACATAATCATAAGGGCGGGCCGGAAGGCACACTTTCATTGTAGTGATCCCGGAGGATCACAATTCTAAGCATAGGTGGCGATCCCGTAGCTGAACATGAACATAAGAAGTGAACTTGAAGATTCACAAACATGAGAAGTATACAACCTGATAGAAGTGTTAACAGCCACCATTAGTCCAACAATCAACATACAACATTCAAATTTTGTATCAAACTGAACTTCGATGGCTCGATAGCCGAATTTGGATTGGAAGAGTTTTGTTTAATCATTGGTTTGAATTGAGACAACTTTCCACCCATAGATGTAGTAGAAGAAGCTCAGATATCTGAATTTAAAAATCTTTTCTTCCTAGATGATGATAACATTAATAGGAAAGATATAGAGAACCTTCAAGATGTTACGAAATTATGAAGATAACACACTTAAGGTTAAACTTGCGAACCTCTTAATCTTAGAGAGTATTTTAGTCTTTAGGAAACTACACAACAAAATCAATTGGAAACATTTGGATGGACAATGAAGAATTATTCAAAAAGTACCCCTGGGGAAGATTGTCTACAATCTAAATTATCAATTTTTTTTAAAAAAGTGCTTCTTACAGTGAAAAAGAAGCTATCTACCTTCAAGGCTTCCCGTTAGCACTTGTTTATTGGGCTTTTGAGATAATTTTAAAACTTTCTGCTCTAAATGTTGGTTTTGGAAGAAAAATTCCAAACAAAAGTCCGAGAATCATGACATGGGAGTGTCTCGACTCGAATGAATGGAGGATTTTGCACAAGAACATCTTTGAAACAAATGATGTAAGTAATTCCTTTATTTTTTCAATTTTCACTTTGATGGACAAATTGATAAACAAGTGATAGGCATCTATCATTGTCTATCACTTGTCTATCACTTGTCTGATAGACAAAGATAGTATTCCATCGCTATCTATGAGTGATAGGCAACCATACACTACTATCTCTATCTATCACAAGCAAAATGATGCTAGTATTGTTTTCTAATTATTTAACATGTGTTTACTTGTAGTTTTGTGTGCTTCCAATATAACCAACCGAAGAAGAATGTCAATCAACCTTCATGAAATATTTCATAGAACTAGAGAAAAAGGAGTTAGGGGAATGAAAAAGAAAAAGAAGAGAAAGAGAAAACAAAATAAAATAATTGAATAACTGATAAAAGAAATCAAAGAACTAAAAAAAAAAAGACCAAAAGAAAATAGAACAAGAACAAAAATAATTGAAACAATGCCAAAAAGAAATAATAAGTTTGTTGTAAATGACCTAAAGGATAAACTTCCATTTGAAACTTTTGCACAACAAGAAGACAAAGAGCGTGAACAGAGTCTTGAGAAAAATAAAGCACCTCCTTGTAGCTTATAAATTAGTATTTTATTCTTTAATAATAACTATACATATACTAACTATGAAATTGAATTTTTCTTGTATACTAAAATTGGAATGGAGAAAGAAAATGTTTTTATACATTAACTATATGTGATTTGTATTTTTAGTTATAGTAAGCTTATCATTTCATTAACTATGTTTTGATTTGTGATTTTTGTTCTAGGAATCTGACATCTGACATCCATACTCAACAACTTGATACAAAAATGAGTTAGAACCTATGCCAACTCTTGATTTGGAAACTCCAAAAACACAAGTATGGGAGGATAATCAAATAAAAACACAAAAAAATGAAAAGGTTTAATTATTTCATTAATCTACTTGTGTCCTCTAATGTTTATAGATGCTTCTATCAGTATCTACCACTGATAGACATTGATAGAAGTATGCCACTGTCTATCTTAAAAAAAAAACAACAACAAATTGTTTTGTTGCAGGAGATTGAAGATGAATAAAGGAAATTGATCATAATGAGAAGGAAAAAGTAAATAACTAGACACCGATAAAAGTCTATTAATACCCATCACTGATATATACTAATAGACTTCTATTAGCATCTTTCAGTGATGGATATTAATAGAAGTCTATCATTGTAAGAAATATATTATTGATAGACTTCTATTAGTATCTAAATATAGCAATCTATCACCACCTCCACAACTAATACCACTACAAGATCCTTTTAAAGAATGATGACTAACGTGAATAACTAAATGATGCCTAGTACTTGCATCTTTAGCCAAAGTAAAAAGCCAACTAACATCCTTATCTTGTTTTATTTGGAACACATGTTGAATATTAGTTTGACTAAAATCCAATAATACTGATAAATCTATTGAATCATCAAATGAATTTTTTCCAATATCAATCTAACTAAACCATTGAAGTCTATCATATCCAAAACTGCTTGAACCGGACCCAAACCATCTGAACCGAACCAGTAGAGACTGAACCGGACCAACTAAACCATTTGAAGTTGAACCGTACCAGACCTCAAGAGAACCAGTCGAACCGACTGATCTTGCTCTCGTCTAAAATCTCGCTAAATCTGATCGTTTAGCATTGATGACCATCGTCATGCGTTTGGCTTGATCGTTTAGCAACAAATGCATATCGTTTAACAAAGCTACACGATCGTGTAGTGTTCACCTTCTATCGTATAGTGTCATCGTCTAGCGCCGGAGGATGCTACATGATCGCTTAGTGTCAAAAAATTATAATTGGTCCACTATCCACTATAAAAAAAACAACTATAGATAGATTAACATTGGCATCAAATTATTACAGAAAATGAAAAAAATATTATATAAGAAACTAATAGTGAAGATATCTATTATAGATAGATAGAGATATAAGTCTATCACTGTCAATTAGTGATAGACAAAGATAGGACACTATCTCAATGTATCAGTGATAGACAAAGATAGAACTATTTCCCTGTCTATTAGTGATGGATAGAGAAAAAGTTGTCATGAAGAAGATTGTAAAAGAAATTAATGAACGAGCATATTATACAAACACAAACCAATACAAACAAGTCTAAAACAGAGAAAACAAATCACATAATCCATATTAATATATGTCTATCCCTAAGTCCTATTTATATCACATAGTTACTATCATAGAGATAGAGTTCTATTTATATCTATCACTAATATAGATATAGTTCTATCACTTACAAACACGAACCAAGATAGAATCCAAACACAAAATCGTTAAACTTCTATAACTATCTTTATAGTTCTATCTATCACTATCTATTAGTGACAGACAGTTATAAAAGAATTTCACGTGTCAAATTATACATATATCTTCCCACCAATGGACAATAATAGAAAATGATATAATTCTATCTATCACTGTAATAGATAGAGATAAAGTTCTATCAAGGAGATCCTATGAAAGTGTCCTCAATGCGAATATCCAAAATAGCTTCATATCCAGTTGTTTTATAAGAGGTTGATTAGTACCATAAAATCCGATATTTTCCAAGAATGCAAAGGCAACCCATGCTCTTTTAGAGGACATGGCCACTACCAATTACATTTGGTCATCAGAGAGGGCGACGCCTAGAGAGTTACAGGGCTATACTAGCTTAATAAGGTAAATGCTTGATAACACCTAAAATGTGTTATCTCACTTAGCTTAATTTAGGCTCGTTCTAGTGTTTAGTTTGTTTATTTTATGATTTTTTTTATGTATTGAGAGTTTGAAAGGTAAAAACGAGCATTTGATGGAACACTGACTTTAAACGAACCATTCAGAGCCTCAATTCAACAATCAAGTCAAAGAGGAGGAAAATGACCACAAAATGTAACGACCCGACTCCCTAGAACTCAAACTAGGCTATTACTATAGATATGCATGCATACAATTCAAATTGATATCTTTTCATGACTTAGTAAAACCAAATAAATATCATAAAATAATTAACTTTATTAAAACTAAATAACTGAAATTCATTTAACAGGGTACCCTTAAATCCATAAAATAAAACTAGAAAATTCACTTAAAAGGTTTAAAAGCACAAATACCAAAACTTTAAGTTCAAACATCAAGACTAGAAATTTTAAAACATAAAATCCTTAAAACATGAGCGGGAGCATATGATTGGTCCTAGTGGCTCAATCACAGATTCTGCATGTCATTCGCCGGTGTATTCTTACCTTTACCTGAAAAAGAAACATGAGAGAATTAGTGTAAATACTCAGTAAGCAATCCCACTGTTGGATTTAGACTAAGCATCAATGTCCTCTAGATGCCACTCTTTAGTAAGACATGCATAAACCTCTACTTTCCATGGGATGGTTATCTAGTGGATAATTGAACCTGCCCAACCGTAGATTAGATGTACCCACAAACCTCTAGTGAAATCTCGAAGGCGATCACTAACCTCTAGTGAAGTCCCAACAGATATCACAAACTTTGGTGAAATCCCGAAAGAGATCACTAATTTTGGTGAATCCTGAAGGAGATACAAACCTCTGGTGAAATTCCAAAGGAAATCACCATCTCCGGTGAATCCCGACGGAAACACAAACCTCTGGTGAATCTCGAAGGAATCACAAACCTTTGTTGAAATCCCGAAGGAGATCACCACCTTTGGTGAATCCTGAAGGAAACATAAATCTCTGGTAGTACATAACTGTGGGGTGGGGGGGGGGGGGGGATAATTATCACTATCATAAAACATAGTCCCACAAACAGGCAATTAAATCATACACATACAATCTCTTAGCAAAACATATAAGAATTTAATTCATGCTCGTACTCATAACATGCTTTAACAAATTTAAGATAGGCTCATACATCCTCTTGCATCTCAATGCAAACAGTCTTAAAATCCTCAAATTATTCTTAGATCTTATAATTTGGCACAAAGGCGGTTCCAATAGTAAGATTACTTACTTAAAAAAATTTGGTCATAAATTTTAGTCCACATAATTAATCCTCTTAAATCCTTTGGAAGACTTGAGTCAACCAAAAAAATGTGGCTTGGTCTAAAATTAGATCCAAAACCCAATTCTGTTGGCCAACTTGAACATAAAACAAAATCCCATATTTGATAACTTAATTTCCCACAATTTCTCTTAATCCGAAAGAAAACCAAACCAACTACTCATCCAAAAACTTACCAAAACTTAATCCTTCGCAACGCCGAACAACACTCTTCGACTTTAAAATTCCTCCAAAGCTCGAATCTATGACCCAAACATAATGAGTATTATCAGTTTTATCCAAAAATCAAATGGATACCCGAAATCTTTAAAGAAAAACTCTAAAACTCAAATCTTACCCAAATTATTCAAGATTCTGATGAAACCCAACGACGACGGTGGCAACGGTCATGACCAAAAGAAAGAACAGTGGCTGGAGAAGCGGCAAAAATGGACGAACGTGAATGACGGTGGGCGTCGGCTGGATCTAGGCTGAGAGCACATGGGGACAGCTGACGTCTTGGGCTGACGGATTTCGAAAACTTCAAACCTCATACGAGCTTCAACAGTGACTGACGCGACTGGAATTGGAGGAATGCAGTGGGTGGAGGGAAGTTGTCTTGGCGGTTAGGGGAAGTTCGGTGTAATTTATAAAATCTTCTTTTGCTTCGAGGCCCTTTTCAGGAATTAAATGATATTGAAAAAGCATCCAATCAAAATGGTGCCATTGTCGGGGAAGCATTATATTTCATTAGTTAAATTTCTAGTTAAAGCATTCTTTTGCTTTTGATTTGTTTTCCTTTTTGTGTCGGTGTTCTAAGCATGATAGGATATCACCAACAAGGATGGGAATAATCGAGTGGAGCATCTCAGCCTAGTGACGAGGTTTGTGACCTCCGAGGTCAACTTTCTGAGTTAACTTCTTTGGTTATTCGATTGGTTGCAGGTAGACTACAATAGGTGCAAGCACGTAGGATTGATCACCCTGAGCAAACATGTCCAAGTTTGCAGTGGAGCTCTATGTCACAAGATTGCTCCATGGGGGGAGGCTATCCTAGTTATATGAATGACGATTTCCATCGGCCTAAATGGGAAGAGTTAGGGCTATGAAAACTTAGAATGGGACCAGTGCCACTATGATCCATACCCTACCACATTCGACATATCGATGCAAGCTCATACCACCGACTCAAGTATGTCATTAGAAGATGTGATGAGATAGCTTGCTAATAACAATCTTATTTTTTAGTAGGAGATCCGCAACCTCCAACAAGAGAGCTTTAGTTTTTAAACTGAGGTTGAAACTGATCTTCAGAGATTGAGAGACTCAGTTGTTCAATCTTCTGATTCAGTTGAGAGAGGACGCGAACCCCTGCCACTCATATCCTATGACACTACCAAGGCATGCAACGATGAGGTAAACAATGTCGACATTGAGGATGAGCTGAAAGATAACATGCCATATCTAAAGCTAGTTTGTGAGGATGATGAAGAATCTAAGCTTAAAACTGTCGATTTCCAGGTGATGGAGTTAGAGGTTGAAAGACCTCACTCTGTTTCGCCTTTTGGTATATCGTTTATTTTTTAGTTTTGTTCTTCTTGTTCTCAAGAGTCCGTTGATTCTTTTCTTTATTTCGACTCTTTTGGGTCGCTTGAATCTTTTGATTCTTCCTTTTCTTTTTTGATTAATATGAAAAATACCAAATTCGACCTGTCTAGTTCTCTTCAAAAGATGAGCATTATAGCCTTACTGGGCTATATTGACTCATCTAAGAAAGGACAAATATGAGAATTTCTTTGTACCTTGATAGGGGATAGATAATGTCAAGCAACCGAAGTTAAAAGTTTGTCCTTCCTGGAGGGAGCCAGATGATTAAATTTAATGCTTTCTTTATTTGCTTTCTAGATTAACTTTCTTTTGTTTTTGTTTTATAGGGACAACCTAGAAGAGAAGAGCATCTTTTTTAGAGGCAAGCCCTACTGCCACACCTTAAAGACCGTCCACGATAATGTTTATAGGGGAGGTTTTGATAGGATATACTAGCATGCAATAGAAGAAAACAGAATCAATAAGCACTCTAATTACATTTAATCTGAGTTCAAAAAGCATGTTTTTTCAGAAAAAAAAATAGGGTTTCAATATACTTACCTTTAATGAATTCTCCCCGAAATCCAAGTTGTCCTTCACTTGTTTTCAGCTCCAATTTGGCAGTGAACCACCAAGAGATCTTCTCTACTATTTTCAACCTTGAATTTGAATGGTAGGACTCCAAATTGGGTGAATTATGTAATGGATTTTTCTGGGTTTTTGAGAGGAAGAAGAAGATGACTGAATAACCAATTTCTTAGCTCCAAAAAACTCCATTTTCTTCTTTAATTCAAAGAGTTTTATTACTCTTTAGCATGCAGGCACTCATCATCCATCAAATGGCCTGCACCTACTTCTAAATGAAGTGGTATTTGTGTGTGATTGGAAGACCAACACCTCCTCCTTAGGTATTTGTGGGAAAAACCCACTAAGTCTTCAAAAGACTTCCAATTTCCAATTTTTAATCTCCAATAAGAAATATAATTAAACTAAAATATATTTAATTAATTCATAATTAATCAAATCTAAATACAAAATCCAATTTCTTAAATTGAATTAAAATTGGAAATTAATTAGATTTTTAATTAATTAAACATATTTAATTAATTTATTAATTTAATATCAAACATTAAATTAATCACAGTTAATTTTAAACATGAATCTTATTCATATAATGATATTTAAATCAATATGTAAATATTATAAACTCTCAAATTTTGTTTAATTTCAATAAGTTTAACATTAATTAATTATATCAAATATAATTATACAAACCCTAATTTGAATTTGAACTTATTCAAATTCAAACCCTAATTTCAATTTGAATATTTTCAAATTGAAATTCAATTTCAACAATTCAAATTGATATCATTCCAAATTCACTCAATTTATTAATTCAAGGTGCTCATGTTTTATGAGCTAGTAGAAGGACCTTATGGACCTACAGATCATAAGCTCCAACGATTTAAGATTAATTGGCTAAAACTCTTTAGACCAAATTAATCAGTATTCCTTAACTATCAAGTCACACCACTATACCTCGATAGTTGCACTCTCTTCACTGTAGATATATTTGTATCCATATGATATAACCATAACCAGTAAGTCGATCCTTCATAGGTTGTTCATATTAACCGCTGGGTTAATATGCTGTTTTACCCCCGATATTACGTCTTGTTCCTTAAGTTCTACTGATCCTCTAATGAACAATTAGTTTGTGATCCAATCATTAAACCGGATATATCTCGGGCCAATGAGAGGGTGGGGCCCCTTATTCAAGAATTGGATTTAGTACTTAAGAGAACAACCTTTCTCTTAATCTTTAATTGGGTATGCGTGAATTCCATCTTGCACCCTATGTCCCCAGCTATTTACTTGGTCTTACCCTTGATGGAAGGCTTATTGAGCCGGTGCTATTGAGCTAACCCTCACCTATGCAAATCTAAGGATAATCTCGAATAAACAGGAGTTCATAGTTACATCAGGATTAAAATTGAGTTACCTAGGTCATCTAAGCAAAATAGTCAGTCTTAAACAGTAAACAACGTTATAAAGTAAGAGTGACTTATTTCTTGGTCCGATCTTATGCAAACTCATTGCATAGAACACCCCCACTCCTCATGTCAATACATGAACAAATCAGGATCACTTCGTTTGTAGCATCTTTACAACAACTTGTAACAACTATAGAGTAGGCCGCATCCAATAGTGTTACCAAAATAAGACACCCAACCTTATTCATATACTATAGGTCATTTTGGCTATTTACTCGAACTTGATCCATCTTTATGACTCTACATAAAGTTTAAGTATTCATGTAATAACCATGGACCTTAGTTTATTGGATTTAGACTTTACAAATGTAATTTATAGATTCAATAACAACTTTATTGAAGAAATGTTTGTATAACATCTTTATTGATAATATAATATGTTTAATTTTACAATCTGCGATTTTTAGGACATACAACAATACTCCTACTTGGACTAAATCTCCAGTGGATTAATATATACAAATATTCACAATGTTGAGTTACAATGAGAGAATAAAATAATAAATACAATAAACTAGGGCATCAGATATCCATAAATTCTCCCACTTGCCCTAGTTATAAGCATCTCGTAGACCTAGTCCTACTAGGTGACCCTCGAACACCTTAGCCGAGAGGGCCTTTGTAAATGGATCAGCTAAGTTGTCTTGTGAGGCTATCTATGTGACGATCACGTCTCCTTTGTGTACAATCTCCCTGATGAGATGGTACTTCCGCTCGATGTGCTTTCCATGTTTATGGCTTTGAGGTTCCTTTGAATTTGCAACTGCTCCATTGTTATCACAAGATAGGGTGACTGACTAGTGCATATTTGGAACCACTTCCAAATCAGTCAGGAACTTTCTGAGCCATACTACTTTTTCCGCTGCTTCACTTGCAGCTACATACTCAGCTTCCATTGTGGAGTCAGCAATACAATTTTGTTTGATACATCTCCACACCACTGCTCATCCATTTAGAGTGAATACTGACCCCGAAGTTGATTTTCTTGAATCTATATCGCCTGGAAGTCAGAATCAGTGTATCTAGTAAGGATCAGATCCTTATCACCATACACGAGCATATAATTTCTCGTTCTCTGAAGATACTTGATAATATTTTTAATGGCAGTTCAATGATCATATCCAAGATTGGACTGAAACCTGCTGACTATTCCAACTGCATAGCATATATCGGGACGAGTACACAACATAACATACATTAAACTCCCTATTGTTGATGCATATGGAATTCGTTTCATATCCTCAACCTCTTGAGGTGTCTTAGGACTTTGTTCCTTTGACAGATGAATTCCATGTCTGAAAGGAAACGTTTGTTTATTAGAATTTTGCGTTATATATCTGGGCAACATTTTGTCTATGTAAGATGCTTGAGATAATGCTAAAGTTTTATTCTTGCGGTTCCGAACTATTTGGATCCCAAGAACATACTGTGCTTCTCCCAAATCTTTCATTTGGAATTGTGTAGTCAGCCATGTCTTAACGTCAGCTAGAAATTCTACTTCATTTCCTATGAGTAGAATATCATCAACATACAACATCAGAAAGGCGACACTTTTGTTAACGATTTTCTTGTACACACAAGGTTCGTCAACATTTTGTTCAAAGCCATAAGATTTGATCGCAGTATCAAATCTCATATTCTAGGATTTAGAAGCTTGTTTCAACTCATAAGTGGATTGATTAAACTTACAAACTTTTTGCTCTTGACCATGTTCAATAAACCCTTCTGGTTGTGACATATAAATACTTTCTTCAAGATAGCCATTTAGGAAGGTTGTCTTGACATCCATTTGCCATATTTCATAATCATAAAATGCAGCTATGGACAAGAGTATTCTAATTGATTTTATCATGGCAATAGAAGAGAAGGTTTCTTCATAGTCTATCCCTTCTTTTTGGGTAAACCCTTTTGCCACAAGTCTTGTTTTATAGGTATGTACCTTACCAATTTGGTCTCATTTTCTCTTATAGATCCATTTGCAACCGATGGGTTTTGCCCCTTTAGGTTGATCTACAAGATCCCAAACTAAATTAAAATACATAGATTTTATTTCAAGGTCTATGACTTTAATCCATTGGTCTTTATCCACATCATTCATTGCTTGTTTGCAAGTCAATGGATCCTCTAAGTTTGGTATGACGATTTGAGTTCCAGTTAAACTCATGTACCGGTTAGGCTGTTGCACAACCCTCCCACTACGTCGAGGCATTCTCAACTCTTAAGAAGGATGTGAAGTATTAGTTTCATCAACAACTCTTGTTGATGGACCTGTTCAGTCAACAACTCTTGTTGATATATTTGTCGTTTCTCTAGACATTTCTTCTATTACTAGCTTCCTGCGAGGTTGATGATTCTTCATGTGGTCCTCCTCCAAGAAAGTTACATTTATCGATACAAATACCTTATCTTCCTGAGGATCATAAAAGTAACCACCATTCGTTTCTTTAGGGTAGCCTACAAATAGGCATACTTTTGAACGACGTTCCAACTTTTTAGGATTTTGCACTAACACGTATGCCGGGTAATCCCAGATTCTGAAGTGATGTAAACTTCCTTTACATCCTCTCTAGAGCTCGTAAGGTGTTTCAGAAACACTTTTCGAGGGAACCATGTTCAAAATATACACTGCAGTTTCAACTGCTTGTCCTGAAAAAGAATTTGGTAACTGAGCATAACTCATCATGGAACGAACCATGTCTAACAAGGTTTTGTTTCTCCTTTCTGCCACACCATTTTGTTGAGGTGTGCCAAGGGTTGTGAGTTGAGACTGAATTCTATGTTTTATTAAATAGTTATGGAATTCCAAGTCCATATACTCACCACCTCGATCTCATCGAAGTGTTTTAAGCTTTTTACCTAATTGGTTTTCAACCTCGGCCTTATATTCTTTGAACTTTTCAAATGTTTCGGACTTTTGATGCATTAGGTAAATATGCCCACCTTGAATAGTCTTCAATGAAGCTGATGAAATATTTATACCTTCCTCTAGCTCTAACATTCATAAGACCACAAAGGTCTGGATGTACTAGCTCTAAGGGTTCTTTGGCTCTAAGACCTTTTCCACAAAAAGATCTTTTAGTCACCTTACCCTCAAGACAAGATTCACATGGTGGTAATGAACTGTCTTTTAACTGATTTAGATGACTGTTCTTAACCAATCTCATAATCCTGTTGAGATTTATGTGACCTAGTCTCAAGTGCCAAAGACAGGCATTTGGAGAAACTTTTCTTTTCTTATTATGAGTTTCGGCTGTTTTATAAATCTCTATGTTCAAAACGGCTCTTACCTCAGTCGGTTTTAACAAATACAAGATATTTTCTAATTTTGCAAAACAAATTTTAATATTCTTCGAAGTAATGAACACTTCATTATTTTCAAAAGAAACTTTATAATTTTGTTCCAGCAAACAAGAGATAGATATTAGATTCCTTTTCATAAAAGGAATGTAATAAACATTCTTAAGAAAAATGTATTTATCTCCTATAAATAACTTCATATCTCCCACTACTTTAGCTGAAACAACCTCTCTGGTCCCTACCTTAAAGATTGCTTTGCCTCCTATAAATTGTCTCCAGGAACTTGTTTCCTGTGAGAACGTACAAATATGATCAACGGCACCTGAATCTATTATCCAGATTTTATCGTTTTCCACTAAATATGTTTTAATAACAAGTAAATCATATTTATCTTGTTGTTCGAATTTTATATTCTCATCTATTGAGTTCAAAACTTTAGATGAGTTGGGAGATAGAGAACAATCCTCTGTTAAAACTCTTTTACAACCATCAAGTGCTAGTAATTTGTATGTTGAATTGATTTTACCGTTGATTAATTCAGAAACGAGTATTCTAGAAGAATTTGACATGCTGAAATTTTAAACAAATTCTAATTTAGTAAAATTGCATCTAAATCCAAAATCAAGTTTTAGCAAAACAAGTAATAATGTACCCATAACCATTATTTATTTGCAACGATACTATAGTGAGTCAGAATAAGTGCTACTGAGGGACAGTCAAATACTCCTTCACTAAAGCAAAACAATTTTGTCCAAACACTATCTCCAAAATAACTCTTATTCCTATAGTCGTTTAGTTACCGTTTTCGGTTAGAAATTACTAACACTTTAGTAATTCTGTAGTGTAACCCTCCATATTCAGACCTCAGAGGTTGGCCCCAATGATGCTACCGAAATGGAGAGTCAAGGTTGAGAATGGACCTAAGAAATCGTATCAATTTCTAGAGTTTTGAGTTGTTCCGAATCCTATGTTACAACCCTCTGAGGGGCTAACCGTCGTTAAACGACTAGCAAGGACCGCCTAAAGCAAACCAGCAGGCGCAACATAGGAATCTCACGGTCCAAACTAACGGAAAAGACCGCAGGATACGTTGACACATATCCTTCACCCACTTACTATAAACTACTTCCCCCATTCACCTTGCTCTTGACTCAAACAAACACTTTCCAATGGAGGTCACTCCCAGGGTGACATGAAGCGTCATATGAATCTCACAGTGTGAACTTTGTGGGGACGTGAAAGTTGAAAAAACACTTTCCCGCTCCATCCCGCTCCGTTCTGCCCCGACCTCGTTGCCAACCCTACCTATGTTCTATATCCACCTCAAAACTATAAAAAGTATCACAAATGTGCATATTAAAGTGCATGTCCTAAAAAATGGGGCAAACATGTTGGTCTCTGTACCCCATCCCTGCCCCTCAAAAAATAAAATAAAATAAAATAAACAAAATGAACAAAATTTCCAAAATTCTTAATAAGTGCCCAAGTGTACTTTTAGACCATAAATTGGACATAATTGCCCGAGACTTCAAGTCCCCTATGCTCTATATCCACATTAAAATATATAAAAGGTTTCCTAAACGTGCATATTAAAGTGTGAAAATTTGAGGACACTCACCAAACGGATCACAAATGTCAAATGTATTGTACTTGCACTTATTCTAACAACAAAATAATGATCAACAGTAAAACTAGAATGAACACATAGAGATTGGTAACCCAGTTCAGTGATGAACCACCTACATCTAGAGGGCAAAGTGCTCAAGAAAGATAATCTACTAATGTTAAAAATCAAGCATTTACAACATAATTATCTGTAAAGTAACGACTTTTACAGTGACACGCATAGAGCTTAACTTATCAATCACCTAGGCTCCTCCTAGACGTGAGTCATCTTCTCAAATATACTTAGGCTCCCCCTAAGTGCATAAATATTAGTGTAGATACACCTTGATTCCTCTCAATTTAAGAGAATCCCTCCTTGTAGCTTTATATTTCCTTCTATGAGTGAAAACCCATCACTGAAAGAAACTTAAGCTCCCTCTAAGTTAGAGAACTCCTTCTTTGGTCAATGAAATCTTAGACTTCCTTTAAGATCGATAATCTCTTCTCAATAGTAAAGTCTTATGTGAAGGGATCGAATCCCGCAACAGAAACGAGCGATCACTTTGCTTTCAATTTTGTTTTAGAATTTTCAACATAGAATAGAAAACACAACATACATTCACAATGCAGTAAAGGTTAAGCTTTTAATTTTATAAAGAAGAAGAAAGAACTCAACTTTGAAGAACAGTTCTCCAGACTTCTCTAGGTCTTCATCAATTGATCTACCACGAACAGTATGAAGATGCCACCATAGGGTCTTCCTTACTATTATCTTGGTAAGAATCGGTTTGTGAGAATCGACTTTTGAAAGAGATAAAAGGGAATTGAATTTTGGAGATTTTTTCTACGAAGAACTCTTTCTCTATTAAAATCCATTTAGAGAGAACTGTAAGAGATGAGAGGAGATGGGAGGAAGTTTTTTTCTATAGTAAAATGGGATTAAAACATAGCTCCCACTTCCTATTATTTAATTTAAATTAGAATGAAATAAAATTGATTAAATAAAATAAAATACTTAATCAATATTTTAATTAAATATCTCATATTTAATTAAATGTAAATTTAAATCATATTCAAATGCATATATCTCTCCTATAATTTTAATATGAATCTCGTTCATATTAAATTTTAACCTATAGTTTTGGTATGAATCTAATTCATATTATTTTAATATTTGAATCATATTCAAATATATTACACCTCCTTTTATTATAAAGTTTAATTTTGAAACTTATTCAAAATTAACTTTATATTATAATGTAACTATACATTATATTAATTGTATCATATACAATTAATGTTATTCCCTTAAATAATTTGAACAATTTAAATTCTTCCAAAACTATTGGTCCTTGTTTACCCGATGTGAACTAGTAGGGGGACCTACTAAATCTACAAATTAGAAGCTCCAATGATCCGAGATTAACTAATTAAACTCTTTAGTTATGTTAATCAACAATCATTAACTTTGGGCCGCTCCAATAAAGACCCACTCCTGCACTGTCCGTACCGTAGAATATTTTGCATCTATGGATTTAACCATTACTAGTAAGTCGATTCTTCACAAGTTGTTCATAATTATAATTGAGTCAAATTATCGTTCTATCCCTATAATTACCTCTTACTCCTTAAATATCATTGACCTTTCTAATGAACAATCAGTTTATGGTCCTATCATAAACCAATACCCTCTCGGACTAGTGAGAGGGCGAGTAGCCTTTATTCAAGACCTGAAATTAACACTTAAGAAAACTATTCATCTACTTACCCTAAAGGTTGGAATGAGAGAACTTCATCCTGTATAGCTATGTTTCCAACTCCTTACTCGGACATGTTCATAAAATGATAGACTTATTGAGTTGGCGATTTGGGTCACTCTCATCAACATAAATCAAAAGATAACTTTCATAGACAAGAGTCCATAACTTGCTCAAGATTGTAATCAAATTACATGGTTATCCTATGAAATATTAATCTATTCAGTCATCAGCGTTACAAAGAGAGATTAAGTATTTCGTGGTCCAGTCTTATATAATTTCATTGTATAAGATACCCCCATTCACATGTCTTCAAACGAATGATCTCAATTACATTGTTTGTAACACTTACAACATTTGTAATACTTACAAAGTGTTACTAGGATATAACATCCAACCTTATCCATATACTATAAACCCTTTAAATTATTACTTGAATATTATCTACCTGTATGCCCACTACATACTATTCAAGTCTCATGAAATAACCTTGAATTTTTCTCGTAATGGATAACTCATTATTGCATATTTAAAATAATCAACTATTATATCAAATAACTAATTAACTACGAGACTTTAGCACATAAATCTGAACATCAGGCTCAGCGTAAGACAAGATGTACTTCTTGATTCTGAAACGATATTCAATGATATCACAAGACAACAAAATAATCAAGAACAATGCAATGCTTGTCGTCACAGTATTCGACCATCACAGTTCTAAATTCTAGCAAAATTACAATGACAAGCGGCAGCCCTAACAAGCACAACTCTTACCAATAAAAAGGCACACAGCAGAAAAGAAAAATATCCCACACCAATTCTGCAGAATCATAGAAAAGGAAAAACTCCAGCTAGAGAAATAAAACTACAAAATTTTCCAGATTGGGATAGAAAAAATCTATAGTATTGGCATCTTTTATGAAATCGTTTGTGACAACATTTGTAACAACTTCTGAAACATCAACTAGACCAACCACCGACCACGAGCCACAACCCTTGAACAAATATGCAGTCGAAAACAATATTCTAACAAACTCCTCCTTTGGCTAATAATTTTTTATGGCAGAATAAGAACCAAATACAAACAACAAAGTTCATCATTACTGCAAACTGAATTAGTAATAAGTCCCAACGGAAAAACAAACATAAACACTAAAGCAAGATTACAGAAAGTTTCTCAAAGTCCACCACACCAAATAACAAAGCCAACAACAAGAAAAAGTGAATTCAGAACACAATCAGTAGCAAAAACCAACCCAACACCATCTCTCCCTTCCTGTCTTAAAAAAAAAAATCTGTCACTGAGAAGTAGAGGCACTAGCAGACCTAACCAATGTCACCCACATCAGCTGTAACATCTCCTCAATCTCAGCCTTGCGACCTTGAAGCTTCTGAATAAGCTGATCAACGTCACAAGATTTATTGGAGAGGAGTTGTAGTAGAATGCGACTGCCAAATGGAGATTCAACCAAGGCTTAGCTGGGACCATTAGTACGAGAACTGGAATCTTGAGTAGTAGAGTCATGAACATGGCTACTTTGATAAAGCTTGGGATTGATAGATAAGAGAGATGGGGCAGGACCTTTAGGCTCAATGGTGGAAATCAGATTAGGTTTCGGAGACAAGAGAATACCACAAATCAACGGGGGGTAACAAATTGGCAATTTGATAGCCTGAGAGCCTATGTCTCTTGATTTGATTCAACACGAGCACCCTATAGTTAAAAGGAGCCGAAGTTCCAATTTAATACAGTAAAGTAGCAAGAGAAACTGACAGGCCAGATTTAGGGGATGAAGGGCACCAATTTGAGATGAGATTGGAGAATAACATATTTCACACTGAGCACTAACATAGACAATTGACCTCTTCTCGGCCAAGAAGATCTGGTTCCACCTATCAACTCAAAAACTAGGTCCTTCTGGAGGGATATTGTTCATTAACATTTGCTCAAACAATGCGATTAAGAAATTGATTTATCAAGGAAGCAAAAAAGATAAAGGAGTGCCTTCGTACATGAACTTTTTGATAATCCAGGCTGGTAGGATCATCAAAATCTTTAGACAGTTCTTTCCAAGCCAACATTCAGAATAAGCTCCATTAACTCAATGCAATCTTGTGTCCTATCAGATAGCTCCTTTTCATCGACAATGTTTCGCCTAACAACATATTTCCACATGCTTGCACTTTCTTTTCTATGGAAGGACACACCATCTAATGGAACAGAGGGCACAATGGAAGAACCAACCTTCTTTCCCTTGACTCTGGCAGAAGCACGTGCAACAGGTGCTTGAGTAGGTTCATCGGTATTAGATTCACTTCTCAGACCCTAGTCTTTAGAAGACACGGATGCATTTTCCGATTCAGTTTTCTCATAATGTTGCTTTGATGTTTTAGAGGAAGTAGAGGCAACCTGTTTAACATCTTGATTTTTCTTAGCAACTAATCTGGACAGAGGAATATTGTCATCTGAGCTTGTTTCTTTTAAATCTTTCTGACTATTATGTTCAACATGGCCATCAGTTTCAGAAGTATTCTTATCCACATCGACATTTATTGTCAGTAGTTCATCGATCCCTTTTTCAGTTCTTTCATCAATATCTGCAGTTGTATTCTTCACATCGTGAGAGACAATTGTCTCAGAAATAGGATTAACATCCTCATTATTCGATTGTTGATTTTTTTTAATACCACCTTTTTTAGCAACAGGATCAACAAGCACATTGACATTTTTCAAATCACCAGACGGATCTAGAGCAGGCAAGATATTCTCCATCACAACTTTATCAACAATTTCTTCTAAAGTCGAGTTATAGTTCTCATCTAAAGACAAACCAGGTAGAGGATTAACATTCACATTTTCAGACACTGTACGCTCATTTAGTTTCAAATTACTAGACTTTTCTCCCATATATGGGACATACAACTCAGCAGAGGTGTTCACAGTTTCAAAAACCCTAGTATCCTATTAATTTTTAGAAGGACCAACATGCTCTTGAACAACATTTTCAGAATTTCTACTAACAACGATATACTCATGCATAGAGGCAGAAGAATCACTAGTTTTTAAGCTATCAACCCAGGATTAATTTCATGGCTAGGGCCAACAAGGTCTGACATAGTAAGAGCAGAGACATTTACCTTTTCTTTGTCCTTTTAAACATTTGAAGGACCAGCATCAGGCAACAGGAGGAAGAACACCAATACTTTCATTAGAGTGAGTAAGTCCTCGCACTCGGACGGCAGACTTATTTATGGTTGCCGAAGGAACATTCTCCTTGACATTTGGCTTCTGCTTAGCTTTTCCTTTCTTCCTCACCATTTTTGCTTCAGAAGTGTGAGTACCTTGTCTGGTGCTTACCATTGGAAAGGTTTTTGAATGGATGAAGATGAACGATTGGGGAGGATGGAAACCCACAATAACTTGCAGGAACTTGTTAGACAACAACTGCCAATACAAGAAATTAGAATTGAATTTGAAAATAAAATCCCTGTGCACATGAATAAATTCTCAATTGCTTCAACTAAGGCTTAGGTGATTGGGATAATCTGTTTGTGCTTGTTACACATCTGGGCCAGCATCATCCAGTCACCAGCTCAAGTAATTAATTTCTATTTGTTTATCGAACAGAGACCCAAAGCAGTTCTTAGGGCCTCAAATTAGACAACATCTAAGGCTTTTACGAAAATGTCTGTAATTTGATTCTTTGTGCGAATATGCTCTAAAACAATTTACTTGCTTTCAACTCGTTCTCGAATAAAGTGATGTTGGTTATCAATGTGCTTGGTTTGGCTATGTTGAACCGGATTTTTTGAAATATATATGACACTCAGTTGTCACAGTATAAAGTCATGACATCTTATGGAACATCATATTCTTTTAACGTTTTCTTCATCTACATTAATTTACATTTTCTGACATAGTATAGAGAAACATAGTTTTGTTTCTTATTGAACCAAGATATCAAATTGTTTTCCAAGAAGAAACAACCTTCTGATTGCTTTTTTGTCTTTCCCTGCCCAATCAACATCGCAATAGCCAACTAATGAGCTACTTGTGTCAAATGTATATGCAACGCATAGTCACTAGTTCCATTTGTGTATTTAATTATTTGTTTGGCATGCGAAGATGTTTATTTTTTAGAGATGACTTATATCTGGCACAAACTGAACGAACCTTGTCAAGGCACTGTGCGAAAACGAGCATCGATCACAATTTCAATTTTGCATAGAAATTGAAATTACATAAGAAAATGTGCATACAAAAAGGCTAAATTTACAGTATGCTATCAAAATTAAACAAAAGAGGAATTAAGGTTTAGAAAAATCTTACCTATCTGATCTTCTTCGAATTTTCTCGTCTTCAAAATTGATCACGAACAAAACAATCTCCTCCATATTCTTTGTAGGGATGAGAATCTCTAAGGAGATGTAGGTTCCTAGATTTTTGGAAGAAAGAGATATTGAGAATTTGAGAGGAATCTCTAAGAAGGAGAAACCTTGGGAGAATTTTTGTAGAGAAGATTTTTCACCTCTCTGTGAAAAAGGTGAATAAAAAAAGGTCAATAACCAAAACTCCCCTTTAACTTCCCCACTCTTCACGAAGAGAATTAAGGGGAAGGGAGTTATTTCCCTCCCTTTAATTTAAAATAAAATAAAATTAAAAATAATTTTTATTTTAAATATATATATATATATATATATAATAACTAATCTATTATATATATAACTATATGTTATATCATATATAATACATAATCTATAATTTTTATATTGCATTAAATACAATGTACCATATAGTTTTAATTCTCTCATTAATGCATGGTTTTTAATATAAATATCATTTATATTAAATTTAATTATATGAATCCAATCACATAAATAATATTCGAATCATGTTCAAATATTTATTTCCTCTCAAATGAACTTTATATTAGAATCTCACAGTGTGAACTTTGTGGGGACGTGAAAGTTGAAAAAACACTTTCCCGCTCCGTCCCGCTCCGTTCTGCCCCGACCCCGTTGCCAACCCTACCTATGTTCTATATCCACCTCAAAACTATAAAAAGTATTGATCTGTCAACAACTCTTATTGATCTGTGGTTGACTAGATGTACCGACCTCAACAACTCTTATTGATCTGTCAGTCTATTCAACAATTCTTATTGAACCCTCAGTAGTCTCAGTCTCACTAGAAATCTCACGTAAAACAAGCTTACTCCATGGCTTATGATCCTGGATATGGTCTTCTTCTAAGAAGATCGCATTTGTAGAAACAAACACTTTGTTCTCACTCAGGTATCCACCCCTCGTTTCCTTGGGATAGTCTATAAAGAGGCAAACCTTCGAACACGGTTCCAACTTCTTCGGGTTAGTCACAAGACATGTGTCGGACACCTCGAAATTCTGAAGTGGCGTAAACTACCTTTATGGCCTCTCCACAACTCAAAAGGTGTTTTAGAAACACTTTTTGAGGGGACGTTGTTCAGAATATAGCATGCAATCTCCACTGCAAAACCCCAAAATGAGTCTGGAAGATTAGCATAACTCATCATAGACCGAACCATGTCCAACAAGGTCCAGTTTCTCCTTTCTGATACACCATTCTGCTAAGGTGTACATAGGGCCGAGAGTTGGGACGTAATCCCATATTCTATCATATAGTTATGGAATTGGAGGTCCATATACTCTCCACTAGGATTAAATCGTAGTGTTTTTATCTTCTTATCTAACAAGTTTTCAACTTCACCCTTATACTCCTTGAACTTGTCAAAGGCTTCAGACTTACATTGCATTAGGTAGAGATACTTGTACCTTGAATAATCATCTATGAAAGAGATAAAATATTCATGCCCACCTCGAGCTTTAACACTCATTGGACCACAAAGGTCTGAATGTACAAGCTCAAAGGTTTCCTTGGCTCTGTAATCTTTTCCAGTAAAAGGTCATTTGGTCATCTTGCCTTCGAGGCATGATTCACATACCGGTAAGAAGTTTTCTTCTAAACTCTTTAGAAGTCCATATTTCACCAACAACTCAATCCTATTGAGGTTAATGTGACCTAACCTTAGATGCCAAAGATGGGTATTTTCCTTAGGCGAATCCTTTGGTCTTTTAGCTGTTGTTGTCGTACTGAATATTTCAATATTAAACAAGACTTTTATGACAACAACCTTAGTACATATAAGTTACTTTCCATCAAACCAAAATCAATATCTATTTCATTCTTGAAAATAAACACTTTATTCTCAGAAAATGAGACAGTATACCCCTGTTCAATGAGACAAGAAACCGAGATTAAGTTCCTCTTAATATGAGGAATTACAAAAACATTATCCAGTAACAGATAACGTTTCTTGTCCAAAAGTAACTTCAGCCTGTCTACAGCAACAACTGAAACAACCTCACCAGTACCGACTCAAAGAGTCATCTCTCCCTGTGGCAACATTTGCCAGGAACTAAATCATTGGTAAGAGGAATTGACATGATTGGTAGCACCCGAATCAAAGATCCAGACAGAATCATCATTCTCTATCAAACACGTCTCCAAGACCAATAAATCAAATTTACTGTCTTTAGACATCCTTCTCTTTTGGAGAGTAGTGGGATCTGTATCAGAATCTAAATAAGCTCCAAGTTTCATTTCAGAGAACGCTTCTCTTCTATGAACTTCAATAGAGTCAGCAACACTTGCTTACTTTTCTTGGAGTTTAATTTTGGAACTGACGCTACTGGTTTTGTCATCCATCCCTCTTTTCTCGAAAAGTAAGAACTGACGTTCAAACAAATCTTGCAACGAGTCCATGATCTCTCGAGCAATGACTATGTTCTCAACCCTTTTGGCCAAAACATTAGGTATGTTAGCCAATATGTGAAGTTGGGTCAATGAATTAGCCTTCATCCACAACTCATATGCATTACGAACACTTTGAGGTGCATCAAGGGTTGGGACGTGAGGACATTCCTCAACCATGACAAATTTGAGGTCGTTTTTTGTGAAATACGTTTTACAAGACTCTTTTCATTGTATGTAATCGATCAAATTAAAGGCATTAAACGAGAATACAAACAAGTTGCTGAAAACAAAAACACATTGACCTACGTTAGGTTTTAAGCAAATATCCATTGAAAAAACATACAATATCCAATAAGGTTTAGCAAAATTAACATGAACCCCATGTGACATCTAGTTTCGCAATGCGCTTCAAAGGTTTAGGACAACCGCCAAAGAGAGGTCAATTATCCCTCCTCTGAATTGAGAAATTCACAACCAGTCATTAATACTAGAACAACTCTTGCTCCTATAACGACTGGCCATCATTGATTTGGTCAAGAGATCATTAACTTACTTAACAATCTCCCGTAAGTGTGACCAGCCATTTTAGGCCCTAGAGATCCTCCTCAAGTAGCCTATCCAAAGGGAAAAAATCCAATTGGGGCAAAACCTAAAGCAACCCTATCCATTTCTGGAGTTCACCTTGATCTTGATCAACTGCACAAAACCCATCTGAAGGGGGATGCTTCTAGGGTGCCACGAGGGAGTACAAAATGATCTTACGGTGTGAATCAATGATAGAGACTGTAGGACATGTTGACACATACCCTTCATCCACTTACTATAAACGCTCTCTCCGTCCACCTTGATATTGACTCATGCAAACACCATCCGAAGGGGGATGCTCTCAGGACACCACGAGGCCAAACATGAATCTCACGATATGAACATTCGGGGAGAAACGTGAGTGGAATCATTCACATATCAGATACATCTCTTCCTCCCACTGAGTATTTTATAACCTAGTATTTAGTTTACTTAGAAAAAAACACGGCTAAGAATTTTAACTAAGTAACTTTTTAGGTTTGCCTAAGAGTAACTTTTACCTTGGATAGTTAAACAACTTTTTATCATCATCCATTAAACTCTTTAACAGAATCTTTGACCAACTGTCGTATGCTTGCAGAAAATCTATCTAATTCACCTTTCTAGGTAGGTTACCAGGTAGGGGTGTTCCATTTCCGTCAGCTTAAGAACCCCAACAAGATAGAACCCACATTTGACAAAAGGTCCCTTATATATAGATTTAAAACAATTTTAATCTTTGATGCCAATCAATTTATTTCTACTAAACTGATTTAAAAATATTAAACTAGGTTGCTAATCCCATTGGAACCTTTGAACTTAGGTCTATCTCAATCAAATTTTAAAACCTTTTTAAAACATGAGTTCACCCTAAGTTCGCATGCAACTCTTTCTTATCGATTTTAGTTCTAATTTCTATTATAACACTTACAACAAAAACAATTAAAACCAACCACAATGCAAAGCTAAACACATACGAGCCATTCATAACGCTTTATAAACAGCCTAAGTGTCATGCTCCATGTGTCGTTCATTCATTGCTACCGTTTTATATAACGTTTATACAAACAAGCAATGATCCAAGTAAAAACATGCTTCCATACTCCCTTATACTATAATGCTTATAATAAAAGGACGATGCAAGAATATGCTTACTGCATGCAAAAATATAACTCTTATATTTCATGATGCATGCACATGCTTTCAAGTAATTTCTTCATGCAATATTATAACACTTATAATACATGATGCATGAAAATTGCACAACCTAAGGTGGGTTTCAAAACTATATGTCAAACATTTTTCCATACAAACACCATACATCTCATGTATAATAAACAAATGTTGATGAACTGGGAAAAATTGCCTCAAATCCTCAAAAACTAAAGCTAACTATTACAAAAACAAGGAGTCTTCGGTTCAAACAGGCGAACCAGGTCTTGAACCGTCTGATAGAAGTCCACGTGTCTCTACTAATCGTGCACCAAACATCCCCGCGATCGTCTACACGAAAGAGTAAATGCTTTACTCAATCGTTTACCTACGCTTCCAGAGCTAAACAATCGTTTAGCAACGATCGTGTACCTTTTATTATGCGATGAAGCACGAGGTACGCGATCATGCAGCGCGCTCCGTAATACAAACCTTATACAATCGTCTAAACGACTACGATGTGACAAAGCACAATCGTCTAAATGATAGCTGAGCGAGAACCTTCGTATTGTATACCGCGTGATCGTGTAGTCGGTAACTATGCGATGAAGCATGCTAACTACACGATCGTTTAGCGCACACCTTTTTCTAAACGATGAGCATCAAATGCTCCTATTACGATCGTCTACCTCCAGCGTCTCCACGATCGGGCAACCAATGCTACGAGATAGAGTAAACGATTTACCCCAATCGTTTAGCAAGATTGTCTTAGTAAATACTACACGATTGTATAGAAAAATCTATAAGATCGTTTAGTTAAATCCCAACGATCATTTACCTGAGGCTACATAACACGACCAACTCTTGTGTCTTCTTCTTCACTAGAACTGCATCTCTATGCTTCGAAACATCATCACGAACGACTCGACTAACTCAAACACTTTGAATTACAGACTCGATTGCATGTTAATTATGCCCAAAAACACAGGGGCCTTTACAAATTATATTGTAATTTAAAGAAAGCATTAACAAAGCAATTTAAACCCGTAAACATTCATCGACGCCATCCACAAACACATTTAACAATTAAATGAAATGCAGAAAACCCACCACGACTGTAAAGGAAGTTGATGACTCAAATTATAGGACGCAATATGCGATGCATTTCTTTGGTTACGTGTTTATACTCATGCGTCGGTGGTCATGCGTTAGATTGAAAATATGCATTACTCTTATATGCAAATGACCTTGCGTTCCTGTCATAAGTTTTCTTACGTTCACGCCAAGTATAACGTGAACGCAAGTTTCTCAGGTGATCCGAGGTCAAACTCAGGGACTTGTAGCTAAATGCTATGTGGTGATGTGTTTGCAGCAGATGAATGAAAGAATGATGGGGTTTGTAAGCTAAGCACTACTCCTACTCCTAACTAATAGATTAAGCGGTGAGAATATGATTGAGAGGTAGAGGACACGATAACTATTGATGCGTAGTAAATGAATGGAAAAATAGATAAAATGTGCAGATGTCTTCATCGCAACCCTAAGCTTGATTGCAAGGGCAACCCCAGCCAACTTAGACTAATACAATCATGGCATCATGCCCGCTGCAAATGCACGTGATTTGTATTAACAAATGGAACTTATTCCTAAGTCTCAATTCTTGCTTATGCGATCTTAATCTAGCTCTTCCGAGCATCGATTCTAACCTAGCTCTCTCAAGTCTTAGGTTCTTTCTTTAAACTCTCTCTCGAGTAGTTCTAAAGATGTGATGGACGCATACATAAGACAAGGTAACTACAAAAGCCTAGTTGACGTAAGATTATTCCTATCTCTAGTGAACACTTGCTTACACTGCTTAATGTAGCCAACCACTTACCTCCCAGGCAATTAGTTGTTGTTGATTTTACTCATAGACAAGCATTGCATAACTTATAGACAAGTGTTGCTACAGCTTCACACTAAGCAAATAAGGCTTTCTCACACACTCACGCAACGCACACTCCCAGTGTTTGCTACATGCTTCATATTCCTATGCCACATGATTAAGTATGCGATACTCGAACAATCTCACTAAGTGATGCGATGAAAGTTAAGGATGCTAATAAAGGACGATGGAGATGGAATCAAAGGAAATATAAAAATGCATTGATCACAAATGTATTAATTTCTTAAGGCAAAATGTAATACAAAAACAATGTAAGGAAAGAAGAGAAAGTGAAAGGACCAGCTGGAAGCAATGTCTTGCTTCCAGCAGATGTATGTCAAGGCTGTCAGTGGTGCTATGGAAGAGTGATGGAGATGACTCTCTCGAGCTGTAACTCCAGTGAAGGTTCCGATTGTCACTCGGAATGGATGAAGGAGATGAAGAACTCTCAGGCTTTCCTCTCACGCTTTAGTCTGGATCACAAGGATCCGCCCTAAGAAGAGCCTCATGCGAAAAACCTTGGATAAAATGAAATTCTACTCATCGACTTCTATTTATAGAGGTTGATCGCCGACAGCACTAATGGTCCCTCTATTATCATTATCATCATGTAGCCACAATCTTGCGATAACCGCAGTCGCACGATGACCGCAACTTCTATGCGATGACCGCAATCGCTTGACAATCGCAACTTCTATGTGATGGACGCATGCTGTCAATGACTGCAACATCCATGCATTGAACATATGCATCCGCCTTTGCGATGGAGAAATTCTCCACATGCTGTCATCTTTGCGATAGCCCGGCTTCCGCGTATGCATCCGCTTCCTACGTTAGCTACAAAGATAAACAATTGAACGCATAATAACGCATAATAGTGAGTTAGCCGAGATTCTTAATGTCGAACGAAGCAAACATATTCGCCATATATTTCACTTAACAATCCTTATAATTCTAAATAAAAGGCCTAAAATGACGTGCATTTCTGCTCGTCATCAGAAGTTCATAACAAAAGTGAAATTTGGAATATCAAAACAATCTGGCTCTGATACTAATTGAAGGAAATCAGACATGAGGATTTTCATGAGCAGCGAAAGGATTGTTCCAAATTTCATTTGTATATGAATATTCACAATTACAATCAAGAAACATAAATAACGAGCTATGTATACAATGAAATTACAGCATGTTTTCTACAGAACAAGGGATAGAATTAACATACTTTTGAAGACTTATCTTCAAGATCCCTCGATTATGAACGCTCGATCAAACAGCAACACAACAGTCATGAATGCTCGAACACTTCGACTGCCTACACGATCACAGTGATCACGAACTCAACGATCACTCAGATCACGAACACAACAAACGGCCTCCACAAAACCTCGACTGATGTCGAGTTGAGTACGACACCACCACAATGGCTACCTTGGTATTCTCGGTGTGAGGATCCAGAAGTGTAGGCTCTGTGTGGACTTGGTTAGAGGACGAGATTGGAGGAAGAACAATTGTGTAAACGATTGAGCAAGTGGGAGATGGTAGAGGTCTATCATATAGAAAATGGCCAATCGTTTAACAGAAGCTATGCGATCGTTTATCTAAAGTTGCACGATCATTTAGCTAATCAGCCAACTGAGTGTCTATCATATAGAAACACTAAACAATCGTCTAGTCTCTTTGATGTTGTCGTTTAGTAAATCTAATTTACTTAACAGACTTTCTTTAAGTAATTTCGGAGAGTGGAAATCTCAATTCAACAACTACTAAATTTAGAAAAACATTTTTCCTTTTATCTCACGGTTACAATAAAACAACCAATAACCTCCCACTCAATTGGTTATTTGAGAAAAGGAGATAATTATCCAATAATTAATAATATTATAAATATATATGTGTAACGATTATTTGTATGATTCTATTTTAGGCATGCGCACTACGATATATGATGCATGATACAAGCTCATGTCCCCGATAACGGCACCATAAACTTGTAACGATAAATTTGAAGATTCTATTTTAGGCATGAACACTACGATATATGATGCATGATACAAGCTCATGTCCCCGGCAACGGCACCATAAACTTGACACGCTGATTTTTATTCATGTTCTTTAAATAAGCATGTGGACAAATATGGATAATGATGAATGTGAATCATACAAGCTCATGTTGCCATAATCTTGTTGACTTGGAAAGATGGAGATCGAGTGTGGATGCTATGTTATGCTTATTTACACTTTATGCGATACTACTTCTAGATATATGTGATATTAATGAAATGCTTGTAGTATGCTATGAAGTAATGCGTTGTCACAAGTTTCCTTGCGCCAAAACCAAGTATAATTCCAATGCAAGTTTCTTGGAGTGATCCGAGGTCGAACACAGGGATTGTTGTCGTTAATGCGTTACATTTGCGATATATGCGATCAGTCATTTTACAATTAATAACGAGTGTGTTTATACAGGAAAGTAAATTTTGGTAAAGTAAAAT
The DNA here is from genome assembly GCF_009727055.1 of Benincasa hispida. Taxonomy (NCBI): domain Eukaryota; kingdom Viridiplantae; phylum Streptophyta; class Magnoliopsida; order Cucurbitales; family Cucurbitaceae; genus Benincasa; species Benincasa hispida. The sequence continues at coordinate 28,261,387 of NC_052354.1, forward strand.
TGTGCAGATAATCTAACGTTGCGGTAATGAAATAAAGTGCGATAAAAATAAACCTAAGCTAACGTGATGCAAGATACAAGATACATGATATACATGATGCTGAGTTCGAGATTGACTGTGAAGTTTATACAAAGGATCGTGGTATGCGATGGCAAGGCTTAATGGATGAATCAGAAGGAAAAAGAATAATTAGTACAAACATCGCAAGTTTGTTAATTGAGTTAAAGATACAACTAAGGTTCCGCTTTCCCTTGGCGTATACCTCTCGATGATCGGCCGCGTTCCCATATCTCTATGTTGAAACAGGGATGAACGTGGTGAATGCAAGGTTGCTTCCATCTCTAGAAGTACTTCTCACTCCAGTTAATGCATTCTTCCAACCCTCTCTCGATAGGTAGAATGGCATCTTCACTTCTGCCTTCACAGGTGAAGATGTCGTCTAGCATGCTTTGACTAAATTTAATTATTTCCCTAACCCAACTAATTTACTTGCTCAATTAATGCTAATTATCCAAGGGATTAAGAAAACATCGTGGATAAAGTGAAATATGGATGAACGGAAATGACTGAATGATGGAGATGAAAATGATCATAACAATTAATACTAAGATTAAACATCTGATACATGGTGTGAATGATAGAAATTAAGAAGATGAGTACAAGTGATGATAATGAGATAGAAACAAATACAGAAGAGTGTCAACGTCTTGACACAGATCTGGATGGTGGATTTGCTTGCCGACATGTGGAGTGGATGAACAGAGAAGAGCTTCCCTCTCAGGCTTGCTCGTCCAGTAGAAGTGACCTTCGTACAAAGCTTCAATGGCGAGGATCGGAAGGATTCTTTGCCTGAAGACTCACCTCTCGGCCTTGTCTCTTAATTCTTCCCGGATCTACTCTGATTAGTCACTCAACCAGTCTCTCTCAGATCAGTATATACACTTTTCTCTATATTCAAGCATAATTTCTTAGTTGAATGGCTAGAGCTATTTATAGGCTAAGCTTTGACTCTCTGCATTGTGGTCCCCACTGTATTGTTAAGGCAGTTTTGGAAATGGTGGAGTGAATGTTCCTTCTGTTATGCAATCAATCCCATCAGAAATGCACAACGGTTAACTATACACGCGTCAGAATCTATCGCAATTGCATTACTCTTCACATCTTCAATCGTTTGCTAGCATGCGTTGTTGTTTTTTATTACCGCATGCAGTTCAGATTGCATTGACCGCTTAGCTCTTGATCGATTGTTGCACGTGCCATCATTGCGTTGATCTTCTATTCATTTCTGAATGATTGGCACAATGCGACGTAGATGCGTTGTTCAGTTTATCTTGAGTCTTGAACGCATTCAGTAACTTGATTTCCTGCAAAACAGACTTGAAATATTCTTTTCTACCATTGCAATGGTGTTAGTGGGTGTATTGATGACAATTTATAATTCTTGCATTTCTTAGCTAATTTCTATACAATTGACGCAACTTTCCTTCCTTTTGGCCGCAATATCTAAATAAAACAGTATAACTAACTTGTATTTCTACAAGTTATCAATATGATAACCAACTTACCATAGTATATTTATAACCTATAATTTTAATATTTCATCTCATGAAACATATAAACCATAGCTCTTTTTCTATTCCATGGTCTTTAATGTAAATCTCATTACATTAATCCTTCACTTGATGTATCTCATACATCATACCGATCATATCATATATAATTGAAATACCTCTTGTCAATTTAAACATTTCAAATCAACACCAATAACTAATCCTTAACTTGAATCCATTGAGCTACCAAGGGGACTTTATGGACCTATAGCTTAAAGCTCCAACGGTACGTGAATAACTGAATAAACTCTTTAGTCATCGGATCCACCATCCATTAACTGCCAGACACTTCACTAAATTCCGATAGCTGAACTCTTCTTACTACAAATATATTATGTGTCCATATCAACCAATCAACAGTGTGATAACCCTTCACATATCACTTGTAAGTACAACTCGACCAGTAATCGTTATGCCCCTATAGTTATAACTAACTCCTTAAGTACCACTGATCCCTCTAATGAACATAAGTCATAGTCCTACTATGATTGAGTCCTCTCTTCCAAAGAGAAGTTGTGGCCACTATGTTCAAGCTCTGGAATCAGCCCTTAAGGGAGCAATCTATCTACTTACCCTTGCTTCGGGAAAGGAGTGAATTTCATCCTGTGTAACTGAGTTCCCAACTTCTAAATCAGACAAGTCCCCAAAAAGGTAGACATGTTGAATTCGCAATCTGGCCATTCTCACCCATACTAATCAAAGGACCGCCCTCAAAGGCAGGAGTTCCCAAAACACTCAGGATTGAGGTCATGTCACCTATGGTCATTTAGGTGAGATGTAAGTCTCCAGTATGAATGGTGTGATAACTGGTAGAAATACAAGTTATTTATATCATCATAATTAGAATATGCGGCAATAGGAAGGAAAAGTTGCATCAAACATAGTAAAATTGGCTTAGAAACATAAAGATCGTAAAAGTATCGCAAACACATCCGCTGACCGCATTGCGATGGCAAAAAGGATGTCCAAACCTTTATTTTGCAGGTAACTGATAACGGGTAGAGATATATGTTATTATAGCTCAAATAAGTAAAACAATAAGAGAATGCGACGATAAAAATAAGCAATTTCATGTCCAAAAGCGTTAAACTGAGAAAATTGTAATCGCTTGAGCCCATCGCATAAAAGTAGTTAATTTACTTATTTTGTGTAGGAAAAATGCATTGGCGCAAGGGAAAATGCGATCCAAAGGAATTAGACGTCATCGCGCTTGAAGATTGCGATCGTAAGGCTTTCGATTGAATGCGGTTGTGAGAAGTTGCTAAAAAAGGTGGCCGCATAAAGACTGCGCATCAAGGTGACAACATAATAAATCATGATGGGATGGAAAGCTGATGATAGTCGAATTCGAATTTAGTTGACAAGTCGTTAAAGCCACACTGTAGCAAGTACACTCAACTTTCGGTGACGATTAATCAGCACATTAGAGCAGGAGATTCAATGACCACCCATCATTGCAATCATTAGAGAGAAAGGCTGTTTCACCTTGAGCTCTATAAAAACTGAAGGCCACCATTGTAAAAGGGGATCGACATATATCATAGATAGAATATACATGTTAGAAAGTCGTTAGTCTGTTAACATACATACTCATACTTATACTTAGAGGACAGAGACAAACAAGGAGATGAGGAAGCTGAGAGATCATTCCCGGACATATCGAGAGACTACCGGAAAGCGTTCAAAGGAGAGAGGGCCAACACTTGCGAGAGCAAGAATATACATCTGGACAGAGTTGGAGTGAAAAAGAATAGTGTAAAAGGCCATGAGAAGCAAGACATTGCTATCGGGCTTCTTATCTCTACATTCAATTTTCTATTCTGTATTTAGCACTTTATTTATAGAAAATGGAAATCTCATTTCAATCTATGTTCAATCTCTCCAGACTTCGCATGAGTAGCTAAATTTCTGAATGGGTTGAGAAGTACTTAGCTAGCATGACCTAAGATTTACATTTTATGTGATTATCTTGTCTTAAGTATGTGTCATTCACCCTTTAGAGATACTTGAGAGAGTAGTCTAAAGATAGAATCTAGACTTGAGAGAGTCAGATTAGAATCTAGGCTTGAGAGAGTCAGATTAGAACCGCATAAGTAAGAAATAGAAACTTAGACACAAGTTCTATTGCTATTAACACATCGCATGCACCCTAGAAATAGGATATGATAGTATGCTGTCACCTTATTTTATGTGTGCATCATTTATCATTACATAGACAAGAATAGAGGCTTAGATATAAGTCCTATTGACATTTTCGTATCCATCGTATGCGTCCTAGAAATAGCAATTATGGCATTCTACAGTAAGAGGTGTCGTGCTGTTATTTGTGTGTAGCATGATCGCATAATCTGTACATAATCTTAGGAAGTGTTGGCTAAACCCTTTCTCAACCCTTTCGTCGCATACTCATTGTAACTCTCGATTTCATCAACTCTGCGTTCACACTCCGTCGCATAGGAAATATTCTTACACCATCCAACTCATTTGTTTTCACCTTCGCAAGAGAATCAAAGTAATTGTTACATATTTACTCAGTAGTCCCTATGTTCGACCCTGGACTTACTAGGAAACCTAGTGAGGCTTATACTTGTGTCTTATTAGGAAAACTTGCATGTTCACTGCATAACACATCAGCGAAACTCACATCATAATCGCATCACAATTCACAATGCATCAATAATAGGTATCACCACATACGACGATTGCTCGTGGACAAAAAGATCAACGCATTCTCGGGGATTTTTGAAATTGTACAGATTTTTTGATGTACGACCTGACAAATTGAACATGGAACAGAGCGGACATTTCCACCAAGCCTCGACAAGAAAAGTAACTTTTCAGAGTGGGACCAATGACGCAAGAGGTGCTAAAGCTATAAATAGCAACACTCAGCACAAGGAGAACATACGGAAAAAAAGACGAAAAAGAAGTTCTGTGCAAGGGACATTCTTCCCTCAAGAACTCTTCGAGAAGGAAGTTCTCCACCTCATTCCTTCATCATGTCAACAAGCTAACAGCTTCGATCGGGATCTCGCCAAGACATTGACACACAACTCTCAACTGTTCTTACTTTCTGTTCATCGTTTACTATTCATTTCCTGCCTTTCATTCATATCTCTGTAATAAACGCCTTATCTTTACCAATTAATATCACTATCATGTTCATGTTCATGTTCATCTATCTGTTCACCATAATGCATTCATCCTCCATTTCTCTCACCATGAGTCACTAAACCTCCAAGATGTGGGGGAAGGATTGAGCGAGTGAGTCGATCCATGTTGAAGAAGTTAGCTAAGTTTATTTAAGGTATGCTCAATGGCATCTTCACCTGCGAGAGCAGAAGTGAAGATGTTAATCCATCTCTTGAAAGAAGATTGATAGAATGTGTTAACTAAAGCAAGAAGTATTTCTAGAGATGGAAACAACCTTGTGTTTGGAAACGTTCATCCCTAATCATCATAGAGATATGGTGACACAGGCAATCACTAGGAGGTGTAAGCCAAGGGAAGACGAAGCCTTAGTTGCGTCATCAATAGGATTGAGAAACTTGCGATAATCTTTTCCCCAAACCCGTTCTCATTCTATGATTCTATCCACAAAACTTACCATCGCATTCTCTCACACACACCTTGCACAATTTCAAATTTATTTACCTGTTTGTTCATTTATTATTACATTTTACTGTTTAGCACCTTACAATTTTAATTTGTTTACGGTCGCATATATCACTTCATTGTCGCACTAGCATCACAAATCCCCGTGTTCGACCTCAGATCATTCTAAGAAACTCGTGGTGGAATTATACTTGATTTCACCGCGAGAAAACTTGTGACACGCATAAACTATATGAATGCATTAATTGGCATTCTACAGTGAATTTTGTAGCATCACATATATCATCGGGTAGCGTGATTAAGACATCACATATCACTTTTGCGGTGGCAATTCCACATAGAACATGGTGTTATATACATAGACGAATCATCTCGTGGTCTGGTCTTATACAAACTTTTTGTATAGGACACCCCTACTCGCATGTCTTAACATGACTGGTCAGGATCTACCATCTGTAGTAGTTTACAAAACTTGCAAACCTCTACAAAGCGGGTCGTATTCGTAGTGTCACCAGGATCAGGAATCCCTCCTTAATCTACTACAAACCTATTTAGGTTATCACTTAAGGCATGATCCACTTATATATCTCATATACATGCTTAAGTTTACATACAATAACCATGGAGCTTTGTTTATTGTATATGAGTAAATGCCAGATAAATAACTCTTATTTTATTCATAACAATGTGTATATATTACAAACTACGAGAAACCGAGAGAATTATGACACCAATCCCAACAAGCCCAACTATGATCAAACCCCTCTCGGGCTAGGAGAGGGTGTGGAGCCACATTGTTCAAGCCTCAAAATCAGCCCTTAAAGGAGAAATTTATCTACTTACCTCGACGTTGGGTAAGGAGTGAATTCCGTCTTATGTATCTGTGTTCTAAGCTCTACAATCAGACGAATCCCCAAAATGATAAACTTATTGAGTCGGCAATCTAGCCACTTTCACCCATATAAATAAAAGGACCACTTTCATAGGCTGATAACTTGTAGAAATACAAGTTATTTATGCCACCTTATCTAGATATTGCGGCTAAAAGTTAGTAAATATGCGCCGATTGTATGAAAATTAGCCTAGTATTACAATAATTATAAATGTTTGCAATTACACCCACTAACACCATAAAGATGGAAGACAAGCAAGATTTTACTCCGTTTTACAAGAGACCAAGTCATCACTTGCGCTCAAGGTTCACGAGAAACTGATCAACGCATCTCTGTCACATTGTGCTCGTCAATCAACAATGAAGAGACGATTATCGTAATGGCGGAACAATGCGATAGTCGATCCAGAGCTGTGTTTCAACTACATGCGGTAATAAAAACAACATCGTATACGAACCCATGATTGAAAGATGCAGTTGAGCAACGCAAAAGCGGAGGATTGAGACGCGTGTACAACTATCGGTTGTACAGAATTCACGGTCTGATTGCATAACAGAAGAAATAATATCCCTTCATCTTCGAAATTACCATGACAATCATGTGGGGACCACAAGGCCGGAGTCAAAGACTTGCACCTATAAATACCCCCTTGATTTTAGAGAAAAAGTATGCTACGGGATACGGGGTAAATGCTACAAAATTGTTGAGAGAAAAGGCTGAGCTAAGTGTTTGAGTGAAGAAATCCAGGAAGAAGACGAGATAAGGCCGAGAGGTGAATCTCAGATCTAACCATCAAACACTCGATTGAAAGCTCTGTGCAAAGATCCCTGCTACCGGTAGAGTAAGCCTGAGAGGGAAGCTCTTCCTACCATCAAATCCATCCTATCCGGCAAGTAGATCTCCATTGAATCAGTGCTAAGACATTGGCACTTGTTTGTATCAATTCTATCTCTTTCGTCGTTGTATTTCATGTTTCCTTTATCTTTTCATTCACACACCATGTATCAAATGTTTAATAGACGTATTAAATGTTTCGATAGCTTTCATTTACCATCTTCTATCTATTTCCGTTCACCCATCAATCACTTTCTTCATGATGTCTTCTTAATTCCCTGATAAGCAATATGAATTAACTAAGTACTTAATTTGTGTTAAAGATATAAAATGTGTTTAGCTAAGGCATGCTAGACGGCATCTTCACCTATGAGAGCAGAAGTGAAGATGTCATTCTGATCTATCAAGAGAAGGTCAAAAGAGTGCGTTAACTAAAACGAGTAGTACTTCCAAACATCGAAGCAACCTTGCGTTCATTACGTTAGTCTCTGTTTCACCACAGACATGTGGGAGCGTGGTCGATCACTGAAAGGTGTACGCCAAGAGAAGAGTGGAACATCATTTGTAGCTTCATTGCAATTGAGAACTTACGTTGTTTATATTATTTGTCTTTCTCTTTCTATCCTATTCGTAAGACTTGCCGCCGCATTCCACGTCTTTGCACACCTTTCACAGCCAGCCTTGACCCTAGCATCTTGTACATGAAGCTTGTATCTTGTATCATCTAGCTTAGGTTTATTGTATTTCATTTTATTATTGTATCTTTACCGCTTTACTTTATTTTATCGCAATTTATATACCTGTACAAACACATTTTTAAAGATTGAAAACCTGGTCGCATATATCATGAACATACCAAAATAACCTAAACCAGTCCCCGTGTTCGACCTCAGATCACACCGAGAAACTTGCGATGGAATTACACTTGGTTCTATCGTAAGGAAACTTGTGACAACGCATGGCATACTACGTGAACACCCATCATTAACACATATCTAGTGGTAGTATCGGATCATTTCGAGCATAAAACATCAATCACAGTACATCTTCATTTCACGCTGGCACAAGTTTATGATGCCGTTGTCGGGGATTTGGTTAATGATTTATTTTTTGAATATTTTTATGTTATGTACAGGACAGATCTCTTTGTACTGACTGTTCAACATGGAGAGCAGTCTGGTAGCTTATGAGTGCTAGAGTGATCTGGTAATTCTAAACGGACCCAGAGATCAAGTGTATTCTTCACGCAGAGTCATCAGGGCTAAATTAATTGGTGAATAAGTATGGCTGATGAGAATGTAGCACCTTCTGGAAACCAGAGGGGAGATTTGCCAATGCAAGATTCCGTTTTTCTTGCTGCTGATTAGAATGTCCCTATGAGGGAATATACGGAGCCAAATTTCTATAATTTTTCACCAGGAATATCAAGACCAGTAGTTGAGGGGAATGCAAGCCTTGAAATAAAATCTATTATGCTACAAATGATTCATAATGTGGGGCAATTCGGAGGATTACAGGGAGAAGACCCACACACACATTTGAAAAATTTTGTAGACATGTGTAGCGCATTCTCTCTACCTGATGTAACTCAAGAAAGTCTTAAACTATACCTATTCCCATACACATTGTGAGAAGAAGCAAAGAGGTGGGCCCAAGAGTAGAGCCAGACGAAATTAATGGATGGGAGCAGTTGGTTGATAGGTTTATGAACAGATTCTTCCCTCCATCTGTCAACGCAAGGAGGTGGAGGGAGGTTTTGAATTTCGAACAAAAGGTTTATGAAACCTTGATCACCACCTGGGTACGATTCCGGAAGTTAGTGAAGAACTGTCCGCATATCGGGATTCCTGACTGTATTTTGATGGAAACCTTTTACAATGGCCTCGACTAATCAACGAAGCAGTTGTCGATGCCTCCGCTGAAGGAAGATTAATGAATAAGTCATATACGAAAGCAAAGAACATATTGGATCGCATCTCGTGACATTCTGATGAATGGATTGATACCGGGCTTGAGATAAGAGGTTAGGAGCAAGAAAGAGTAGAAAGGGCTGATGTGCCAACGGACACAATGAGCGCATTGGTCGAACAAATGATCACAATGACCTCGCTCTTCCAGACGGTGGCTAATCAGCAGAGAACTCTCTCTTAAGGAACAGTGCAGGTTAAGGCAGTGACTTATGAGCCCGTAGTGGATTGCACTCAATGGAGAGAGGTACATCCAGTAGACGTATGCCCATCGAATCAACAACCTGTATATGCTATGTATGAGAAATCAGGGGGCAACAACCAAAACCCTGGTTTGGGGGGTCACCCAATTTTTGGTTTGGATGAGAATCTCAATCAGAAGGGCCATAGTTTTTATCAATTTAGTTATCAAGAGGATCGAGGCAACCCTTCAGTCTTCACTAATCCGGGCTGCAGCCCAAGTAATTTTCAAGGTACGCCACCCTGTGACCATCTGTTCGCATATGATACCACTTTCAGTACCTCGTCTCTAGAGACATCATTAAAAAATTATATTGAAAAGAGCGAGGTAATGAGACAATCACAAGCTGACTCTCTCAAAGAATTAGAAGATCAGATAGATCAGCTTACGAGGGAATTAAAGAAGAAAACGCCTGGTAAGCAGATGGAGGCTCAAGAGTGTCGGGACCAAGAGATAAAGAATAATGTCATGTAGTGACATTGCGGAGTGGCAGAACGACAGCCCCCATTATACTCCAGCAAATTTAACTGTTAATGATGACCAGCTACTGAATAACGGAAGCAGCCCCAGTTCAGAAGTAAGATCATATACAAAAGATAAAGCTTCTCAAGACTTGAATTCTCAATCAACGAACCCTCCAACCAATGACACACAGCAAGCACAGGACCTGTCTCTTATACACATCTAGATGTGTATAAGAGACAGAGACATCAGTGAAGCAAGGCCAACCACGATCACATTACAGCTAGCCGATAGATCGATAAAGCTTCCTGAGGGCAAGATAGAAGATGTTCTTCTGCAAGTGGACAAGTTTATCTTCCCAGAAGACTTTGTCATATTGGATTATGAGGCCGATAGAGACATTCCTATCATCCTGGGATGCCCATTTCTCGCCACAGGGCGAGCATTAATCGATGTGCAGAAAGGAGAATTGACCATCCGGGCTGTCTCTTATACACATCTAGATGTGTATAAGAGACAGCATTAGAGCAGATGTTGAGCTATGTGAAATTTCTCAAGGATATTCTCGCTAACAAGAGAAAAATTGGGGAAAATGAAATAGTTGCACTAACATATGAGTGTAGCGCTCTGTTTCAAAATAATCTCCCTACTAAAATGAAGGACCTTGGGACTTTTACATTTCCCTGTACCATAGGGGGGAAGATGGTTGGGAACGCGCTGTGTGATTTAGGGGCAAGCATAAATTTGATGCCCTTGTAAATTTTTAAGAAGCTAGACATCAGTGAAGCAAGGCCAACCACGATCACATTACAGCTAGCCGATAGATCGATAAAGCTTCCTGAGGGCAAGATAGAAGATGTTCTTCTGCAAGTGGACAAGTTTATCTTCCCAGAAGACTTTGTCATATTGGATTATGAGGCCGATAGAGAGATTCCTATCATCCTGGGATGCCCATTTCTCGCCACAGGGCAAGCATTAATCGATGTGCAGAAAGGAGAATTGACCATCCGGGTCAATGATCAAGAAGTAAAATTCAACGTACTCAATGCGTTGAAGTACCCAGGAGACATAGAGAATTGTCAATATATCGAAGAGCTGCAGGGAGAACAGTGGCACGAACCCCTAAAGGAAATGAAGGAGGAGGATTTTGAGGTCGGCACAATATTGGAGGAGAACTGCGCCGCAATTCATACGAAAGCTAATTTTGAACCGCTCAAGTTATCTGAACGAACATCGCAGCGCATTAAGCCATCTTTAGAAGAGCCACCTGTGTTAGAGTTAAAGCCATTGCCAGTACACCTAAAGTATGCTTACTTAGGAAGTAACGACTCGTTACCGGTTATTATTTCTGCATCACTAAGTAAGGAGAAAGAAGATGCTCTCATACGGATCCTGAGAAATAATGCAAAAGCATTAGGATGGACCCTGACAGACATTTTAGGAATCAGTCCCTCATATTGTATGCATAAGATCCGCCTGGAAGAAGGAAAGAATGGATCAGTAGAAAGGCAACGCCGCTTGAACCCTGCCATGAAGGAGGTTGTAAAGAAGGAAATAATAAAGTGGCTGGACACAAGTGTTATCTACCCGATCTCTGATAGCAGTTGGGTGAGCCTAGTGCAATGTGTTTCGAAGAAAGGGGGGATGACAGTCATCACTAATGACAAGAATGAATTGGTTCCCACAAGGACAACTACGGGGTGGAGAATCTGCATGGATTATCACAAGTTGAATTTGGACACTAAAAAGGACCACTTTCCACTCCCGTTCATCAATCAAATGATAGACAAACTTGCGGGAAATTAATTTTTCTACTTTCTTGATGGCTATTCAGGGTATAACCAAATAACAATTGCGCCAAAGGATCAAGACAAGAAAACCTTCACGTGCCCATTTGGTACGTTGTCATTTCGACGCATACCATTTGGACTCTGTAATGCATCAGGCACTTTTCAACGATGCATGATGGCAATATTCTCATATTACTTAGAGGAGTCAGTCGAGAGATGTGTGGCAACATATCTTGTTTTGAACTCGGAAAAATGCCACTTTATGGTAGAAGAAGGAATAGTTCTAGGTCACAAAATCTCCAAGGCAGGATTAGAAGTTGACAGGCAAAAATCAATGCAATTTCCAAATTAACTCCACCTGTGAACGCAAAAACACTTAGGAGCTTTATGGGACACGCTAGGTTTTATAGAAGATTTTTTGCAACTTTTCCCAAATCGCAAGACCCTAAGTGCACTTCTTGAAGCTGACTACGAGTATAATTTTGATGACGCTTTCACCAAAGCATTTAACACATTGAAAGATGCACTCATCTTCGCACCCATTTTGATTGTGCCCGATTGGACGAAACCATTCGCCCTGATGTGCGATGCCAGTGGATATGCTGTGGGCGCAGTTTTGAGTCAGTGCAAGGATAAGGTGTTGCATCCTATTTATTATGTGAGCAAAAACACTGAACGACGCACAGGAGAACTATATGACCATAGAAAAGGAAATGCTCGCAGTGGTATTTGTACTGGAAAAGTTTCGACAATACTTCATCGGAACGAACGTGGTGGTGTATACGGATCAATCTGCGATTAAGTATTTAATGACGAAGAAGGATGCACAGTCGAGGCTGATATGGTGGGTGTTACTCTTGCAGGAGTTCGACCTAGAAATCAAAGATCGGAAGGGCACCGAGAACCAAGTCATAGATCATTTGTCAAGATTGGAAAACTGCGAGGTTCAAGGGACAGAAAAAGATATTGAGGAAAGATTCCCCGATGAGTTGCTGATGGTAGTAGATATTGATGTTCCTGGTATGCGAACATAGTAAACTTCATAGTTTCTGATCAACTATCGGATGATTATACATACTAGTAGAAGAAGAAGCTAAGACATGATGCCAAATTTTATTTCTGGGACGATCCCTTCCTATATCGACAAGGACCTGATCATATAATACGTCAATGTGTTCTTGAGCATGAAGCCAAGCACATTTTAGAGCTTTGTCATGAGTCCCCATATGAAGGACATTTTGGGGGCAAAGAACCACAGCAAAAGTCTTACAGTGCATTTTGGCCAACACTGTTTAAGGATGCCCATGCGTATGTTGTGCAATGCGACAGGTGTCAAAGGACGGGGAATATGTCTAAAAGAAATGAAATGCCATTGCATCAATCTTAGAAGTTGAATTATTTGATGTTTGGGGAATTGACTTCATGAGCCCGTTTCCACCATCAGAAGGTCATCAATATATTTTGGTTGCGATAGATTATGTATCGAAATGGGTTGAGGCCATCGCATGTGCCAAGAATGACGTGGCCACTGTGGTAAAATTTCTAAAGAAGAACATTTTTGCTTGATATGGGATGCCTCGAGCCTTAATCAGCGATGAGGGCTCTCACTTTATCAACCGCATAATTGCCAACCTGTTGACTAAATTCAACGTCAGCCATCGAGTTGTAACTGCTTATCACCATCAGACTAATGGGCAGGCAGAGATTTCTAACAGAGAGATCAAAACTATCTTGGAAAAGGTAGTTAATACTGCCAGGAGGGATTGGTCACCCAAGCTTAATGAAGCACTATGGGCTTACAAGACCGCCTACAAAACACCAATTGGCATGTCTTCATATGCCCTGGCCTTCAGAAAAACTTGTCATCTGCCACTTGAGTTGGAACATAAGGCGATGTGGTTATGCAAGAACCAAACGTTTGATTTTGTCGGTGTGGGGAAAGTTCGGAAGCTGCAATTGAATCAGTTGGTCGAATGGCGAAGGGATGCCTATGAAAATGCTAAGATATACAAGGAGAAAACAAAGAAATGGCATGATGATCGCATAAACGACTGGACATTCGCGAAAGGTCAGCAGGTATTATTATTCAACGCCCGTTTGCGATTGTTCCCAGGAAAGTTGAAGTCTCACTGGTCTGGGCCATTCCGAGTTAAGACAATATTTCCTCACGGTGCAGTGGAACTAACAACTTTAAATGGGAATAATGCATTCAAAGTCAATGGTCAACGGATTAAGCCCTACTATGGAGGTGACTTCGATCGATGCATGGACACCATTGACTTGGGCAAGCAGGATTAAACCGCTTACAAGGAAAACGATTGCAGTAACTCTAAGAACTTCTTTCAATTGACCTTTCTATCTATGTTTACTCGCTTTCTTTACAACTTTCTTTTACCGTTTTCTAAATTCCGTCAATTACTATCTAGTAGAATCAGTCTTTAATATTTTTGTATTTCCTTCCAATTTAATTTCGCATGTTTCTCCATATCTCAAATTTAGTAGCAGCGGTCATAGAATTTTTGTGAATGATTGGATAAATCACAGCAAGGTCTTTTCGACTGACATTTTTTATGAATTAAGAGGACAGGAAAGTAAACTATGAGAGGGTAGATGTAATAAGTAAGCGATACTATGCATCCAGTACACCCAAATGCATTGAGTTGAGGGGTGTGTTGCGCTCGCATATGTCCTTTGCCCCTCCTTAGCCAAATGTGCTATGTTGAGGTATCCTCCAGAAATGCATTGGTTAAGGGGTGTGTTACGGGGATATATGCGTGTTGCCCATCCTCGACAAAAATGTATCTGTGTTTATTGGAAGTATGGTGTGAATTCTGAATCATGCACCCTTCTAAATCAAATTTGTAAAGTAATCAAATTCTTTGACTCTTGTACAGGCAATACAAAGTGTTGTTATACGTTCATTTGTAATTTATTTATATACCTTGTTAATAGTCAATACAATCAGAGTATATATTCGCTCCACTTTTTGCCTGTGCCTCTTTCTTTATCTTCCTTTGTCAATTTTTGTGATATTCTAAATCTCTTATTTTTTTATGATCTTTATTGCGTTGCTATGATGTATTACATGTTTATACTTGGAAACATTTCCCATACTTAATAAATTCTGACTAACACTTAGTTAATTCTTAGTTTAGCAATACTTTACCTTGTATCTTTCAAAGTTCTGCTCAAACCTTCTTTTTGAAATTTCCTTCTAAATGTTTGTCTAGTCTCTCCAAACAATGCAATGAGGACCTTGCTCATCTTTAAATTTGGGGGTGGGGAAGGTCTGAGAAGATGAGATCAAGATTATGTTGTAGTTAAGAAAATGTGTCCATTTTCATAAAAAAAAAAAAAAAAATTATGCAAAACTCCAATGTCAGCGCAAGGGAAAATATCAAAACTGTCCCAACCTGACAAGAGTTTAGTTGTGAAAGGAGCCTGCTCATAGTTGGATGTTCTGACACCCGTAGGAGCAAGCCAAAACGAAGGTGGGTTTCCAAGAACAATGCAGTATGAAAAAAAGAAAAAAAAAAGAAACAAAAACAAAATAAAAGAATGCAAGAGACAACTATTCTGATTATCATGAGTTAAAATTGAAATTGGCACACATCTAGAGTTGGATGTCCGCATGACACTCGTGGGGACAAGCCAAAACGAATAGTGTAACCATGATCAACAATCTTTAAGTGAATAAATGACGCAAAGTTTTGCTCACCGCATATAGACATATCAAGTTGTTTTGACAAAGAAGAGATAAACATTCTATTTTGAAACCTAGAAAAGCAACTTTGAGCAGAATTTTGTCATATAGAAGAATAAAGTAGGGCTTGTTAAGAATTAGCAAAGATAGAAAGAAATTGCGATGTCAAGTAATGTGCCTAAGTGTAACATTCGGGCAACCAATCGTCGCAAAAATAGAGGATAGGAATTGAGCATGATTGCCTTAGTAGAAGATATGCTTGAGGACAAGTATATATCTAAATTTGGGGGTGTGATAACTTGTAGAAATACAAGTTATTTATGTCACCTTATCTAGATATTACGGCCAAAAGTTAGTAAATATGCGCCGATTGTATGAAAATTAGCCTAGTATTACAATAATTATAAATGTTTGCAATTACACCCACTAACACCATAAAGATGGAAGACAAGCTGGATTTTACTCTGTTTTGCAAAAGACCAAGTCACCGCTTGCACTCAAGGCTCATGAGAAACTGATCAACGCATCTCTGTCACATTGCGCCCATCAATCAACAATGAAGAAACGATTAACAATGGCAGCGCAATGCGAAAGTCGATCTAAAGCTGTGTTTCAACCGCATGCGGTAATAAAAACAACACCACATGCGAACCCATGATCGAAAGATGCAGCTGAGCAACACAAAAACGGAGGATTGAGACACGTGTACAACTAACGGTTGTACAGAATTGACGGTTTGATTGCATAACAGAAGGAATAATATCCCTCCATCTTTGAAATTACCATGACAATCATGTGGGGACCACAAGGCCGGAGTCAAAGACCTGCACCTATAAATACCCCATTGATTTCAGAGAAAAAGTATGCTACGGGATACGGGGTAAATACTGCAAAATTGTTGAGAGAAAAGGTTGAGCTGAGTGCTTGATTGAAGAACTCTGGGAAGAAGATGAGATAAGGCCGAGAGGTGAATCTCATATCTAACCTGTCAAACACCCGATTGAAAGCTCTGTGCAAAGATCCCTGCTACCGATAGAGCAAGCCTGAGAAGGAAGCTCTTCTTTGCATCAAATCCATCCTATCCGGCAAGCAGATCTCCATCGAATCAGTGCCAAGACATTGGCACTTATTTGTATCTATTCTCTCTCTTTCATCGTTGTATTTCATGTTTCCTTTATCTTTTCATTCACACACCATGTATCAAACGCTTAATAGACGTATTAAATGTTTCGTTAGCTTTCATTTACCATCTTCTGTCTATTTTCGTTCACCCATCAATCACTTTCTTCATGATGTCTTCTTAATTCCCTGATAAGCAATATGAATTAACTAAGTACTTAATCTGTGTTAAAGATATAAAATGCGTTTAGCTATGGCATGCTAGACGACATCTTCACCTGTGAGAGCAGAAGTAAAGATGCCATTCTGATCTATCGAGAGAAGGTCAGAAGAGTGCGTTAACTAAAGCGAGTAGTACTTTCAGACATGGAAGCAACCTTGCATTCATTACGTTAGTCTCTGTTTCACCACAAACATGTGGGAGCGCGGCCCATAACTGAAAGGTGTACGCCAAGAGAAGAGCGGAACAATATTTGTAGTTTCAACACAATTGAAAACTTGCATTGTTTATATTATTTATCTTTCTCTTTCTATCCTGTTCATAAGACTTGCCGCCGTATTCCACATCTTTGCACACCTTTCACAGCCAGCCTTGACCCTAGCATCGTGTACATGAAGCTTGTATCTTGTATCATCTAGCTTAGGTTTATTGTATTTCATTTTATTATCACATCTTTACCGCTTTACTTTATTTTATCGCAATTTATATACCTGTACAAACACATTTTTAAAGATTGAAAACCTGGTCGCATATATCATGAACATACCACAATAACCTAAACCAGTCCCCATGTTCGACCTCGGATCACACTGAGAAACTTGCAATGGAATTACACTTGGTTCTATTGTAAGGAAACCTGTGACAACGCATGGTATACTACGTGAACACCCATCATTAACGTATATCTAGTGGTAGTATCGCATCATTTCGAGCATAGAACATCAATCACAGTACATCTTCATTTCACGCCGACACATAGGTAGAAGTTCAGAACTCATTCAGGATTCAGGTCATGTCACCTATGGTCATCCTGGTGAAATGTAAGTCTCTATTATGAACAGTGTTATATAATAAGACTAGTCATTTTGTGGTCCGGTTTTATACAAACTCCTTTGTATCGAATACCCCCACTCATATGTCTCCTCATGAATGATCAAGATCAGATCATTTTTAGCACTTTACAACAATAGTAGCGTCTACATAGATGGTCGTATTCGTAGTGTCAACAAGATAAGGTATCCATCTTTATCCATCTAATACAGACCATTTATGTTATTACTTAAACATGATCCACCTGTATGTCTCCACATACATATTTAAGCTACAAATGATAACTTTTGATGTTAGTTTATTTGTATTTGGGTTTAATGCTACTAAATGTCAAGTAAAACATCTCATATTTTATTAAATAAATAAAAAATTTGTACAATACAATTACAAACTACAGGACTCTACAAGATTTAGGGCATCAACCCAAACAATCTTCCACTTGTCCTAAAGCTAGTGAAGTGTACAATATACAAGTCATACTAATATACAAGTACACAAAGCAATAACCTAGGGCATAAAATGTGCCCAGTACATAATCTCCCACTCGCCCTAGACAAAATGTGGCCCGTCCCGTAGACCCATACTCTACAGGTGACCCTTAGACACATTAGCTGTGAGGGGCTTTGTAAATGGATCGGCAACATTATGCTCCAAAGCTATCTGCATAACAATCACGTCCCCTTGATGCACAATCTCTCAGATGAGAAGATACTTTCACTCTATGTGCTTCTTATGCTTGTGACTCCTAGGCTCTTGAGAATTAGCCACAGCATCACTATTATCACAATAAAGGGGGATGGGCTTAGACATGTCTGGAACCACTTCCAGATCAATTAGGAATTTCTTGAGCCACACANACTATTATCACAATAAAGGGGGATGGGCTTAGACATGTCTGGAACCACTTCCAGATCAATTAGGAATTTCTTGAGCCACACAACTTCCTTAGCAGCTTCACAAGCCGTTACATACTCAGCCTCCATGGTAGGGTCAGTAATGCACCCCTGCTTGGTGCTCCTTCAGATTACTGCTCCTCCGTTAAAAGTGAATATTGATCCTGATGTAGATTTTCTAGAATCCTTATCAGTCTGGAAATCAGAGTCCGTGTATTCTGTAAGGATTAAATCCTTAGAACCATACACAAACATGTAGTCATTCATTCTCCATAGATACTTGAGGATGTTCTTAACACCGATCCAATGATCAAATCTTGGATTAGACTGATATCTATTGATTATCTCCACCGCATAGTAGATGTCAGGTTTAATACATAACATTGCATACGTCAGGCTGCCAACAGCCAATGTATAGGGGATCCGTCTCATTTCCTTAACTTCTTAAGATGTCTTAGGACACTATTCCTTAGATAATATAACTCCATGCCTGAAAGGGACTAGAACTATCTTGGAGTTTTGCATAAAAAAATGACAAGCATTTTGTTAATGTACGATGCCTAAGATAGAACTAGCGTTCTATTCTTTTGATCTCTAAAAATCTAAATGCCTAGAAAAGAGATGATATTCAAATTTTTTTGTAAAGACAATTGAGCATATGAAAATCCAAATAATTGAATGACAATAAATAAATTCACATTTTTCTTGATTTAATGCGTATTTCTGGTTTTTAAACTGGCTCGGGACTATCGAGAGCTAAGTTGGGGGAATTTTTATATGTCTTGAAAAAAGCTATTTTCTTAATGTTAAATCCCTCAATTCTACTTCAATTGTTTGCTTAAAATGTCTATTTGATAGATAAAATCCAATCCAATACTTTTGGAGTCATTCATTGCAGGAAGTATCAAGCTTAATGGAGTCAAAAGAATAAAGTTAGAAGAAGAACAGATACAAATTACCATTCTACCCCTCAAAAGGAACAATTTACACACTTCAGCCCCACTCGGAGCATCGCAACGCTTTCTCCATGACTAGGTCCAATGCTAGCTCAATGCTAAAAGACGGAATGCACTAAAATGCTGCAAAACAGGACAACTCTAGAGGATGTTATAAAATCACTTGCTGACCACTCCTTAAAATTTCAACAAGAACTTCACCAACTTAAAAAAGACAACATCCAACTCTAACAAGACACGAAATCCTTTCAACAAGAGACTAGATAAGGCTTCATCAATTTGGGCACTCAAATCACACAACTTGCAACTGTGGTAAGAAAACTTGAGAGTAAATCATTCAGAAAGTTTCCCGCCCAACCAGATCATGTGAACGTAAGTTCCATAACTCTTAGAAGTGGGAAGGAGATTCTTTCTTCCTCTCAAGAAGCTAGCCCTGTTCAATCATCCCTCAAGAAGCCAGAAAAGGTAAATGAACAAGAAAACAAGGAGTAAATGAATATGAGGAAACTCCCATCTTTCCTGAGGTACGTAACTACTCCCCTAAAGTAGAACCATATATACCTAAGGCTCCCTTCCTCAGTAGATTAGCAAGGCCTAAGGTAGAAGATGTCGATTTAGAGCTTATTGAGATGTTAAAAAAGGTACAAATCGACATCTCTTTGCTCAATGTTATTCAACAAATACCCAGGTATGCTAATTTTTTAAAAGATTTGTGTACTAAGAAAAGAAAAAAGGAAAGAAGAGGAGAGAGTAATGGTTTGCAAAAAAGTCTATGCTTTGTTAAAGAAAGACATGCCAAAAAAATGTAAAGATCTGGGAATGTTTACCTTGCCATGCAAAATAGAAGATAGAGTTATTAAGAATGCTATGCTAGATTTAGGAGCTTCAATAAATGTTATGCCTTTTCATGTTTATGAAGACCTAAAATTGAATGGCCTACAAAAAATGAATGTTTGCATACAATTAGCCGATAGGTCATGTATACAACCTCTAGGCATAGTTGAGGATGTCTATTGAGAGTTGGCAAATTGATTTTTCTCGTTGATTTTTATATCTTAAAAATGGATGAACCTTACACTACTTCTAAAAACTGCAAAACTAGAATTGATGTAGATAAGGGGTCTTTATTAGTAGAATTTGATGGAGAAGTTCTTTCAACATATATGATGCCATGAAATTTTCAGAGGAGTATTTGTCTCTTTGCTTCATAGATACATGTGATATGTTTAACGAATTGTTGTTAATTATTGATGAAAATTTTGACTGTTTGATTATCCCCTCCATTGATCTTGATGATGACTCTTCAATTGATCTTTTCTTACTTCTAATGAGTTTGACTTTAATGTTAATTCTTCTAATAAGGATATTGATGAATCTCAAGTACAAAGGATCGAGCTTAAGGCTCTCCCTTCTCACCTCAAGTATGTCTTCCTAGGAGATAAAAAAAACCTTTCTAGTTATCATTTCTAAATAACTAACGTCTTCTTAAGAATGCACATTAGTGGAAACATTGAAGATCTACAAAAAAAAAAAAAAAAAAAAAAAAAAAAAAAAAAAAAAACTATCAGTTGGACTTTGGATGATCTCAAGGGAATAAGCCCTTCCTTTTGTATGCACGGGATTATTCTAGAAGACGGAGCCAAGGCCACCACCCAACCTCAAAGAAGGCTTAATCCAACGATGAAGAAAATAGTTCATAAGGGAATCATCAAACTCCTTGAAGTCGAGATAATATACCCAATGCCAAATAGCCAATGGGTAAGTCCAATACATGTGGTACCAAAGAAACCAATTTAGTTCAGAATTATGAAAAATGTCACTTCATGACTTCTCACGGAATTGTTTTAAGACATCTTATGTCATTAAAAGGCATAGAAGTAGATAAAGCAAAAATTGTCATTGCTAACCTTCCCTATCCTAAAAACATTAGGAAAGTACACTTTTTTCTTGGTAGTGCAGGATTCCACAGTAGATTCATTAAAGACTTTTCCAAAATTGCATTCCCTTTGTCTAGCATACTTCAAAACGATGCCATATTTGATTTCAACGTTGAATGCAAGGAATCCTTTGATAAGCTTAAAGAGAAGTTGACTTCAACTCTAATCCTCCAACCAACCCGATGGGATTTTCCATTCGAGATCATGTGTGATGCTAGTAACCTACAGTCAAGCAGTATCAGGGCAGAGAGTTGACAAGAAGTGCCATGTGATCTGTTTCACATCTAGGACTCTCAATTCATCTCAAATCAATTATTCCACCATAAAAAAGGAATTTATTTCCATTATTTTTGCTTTAGATAAATTTAGATCTTACATTCTTGGTTTTCTAATAATTGTTTACACTGACCACTCTGCTCTTAGGTACCTTATGAAGAAGAAAGAATCAAAGTCCAGGCTTGTAAGATGGATCCTTCTTTTGCAAGAGTTCAACTTAACCATCAAATACAGAAAAGGATCAGAGAATTTAGTAGCCGACCACCTAAGTGAATCGTGCAAGAAGAGGAGCTAATTCCAATAAGAGAAGACTAGCCCGATGAACACCTTTTCAAGGTATCTACTTTCCTATCGTGGTACGCCGACATGGTAAATTACCTTGTAACTAGTAAGTTTCCCTTTAACATGTCTTCTTCTAGAAGGTCTAAACTCAAAAGTGACTCTAAATACTTTGTATGGGATCCTCCTATTTTATGGAAATTTTGTTCATATCAAATAATTAGGAGATGTGTTCCCGATCAAGAGTTTGAGTCTGTTTTGTTGCTTTATCATGAACACGCATGTGGAGGTCATTTTAGCCCAAAATGAACTGCTAGAAAAATTTTAGACTCAGGAGTATTTTGGAATTCTCTCTTTGCCGATTCTTATGCATATTGAAAATCTTGTGATAAAAAATTTGGATATTTTTCAAAAAGAAACGAAATGCCACTTAATTCCATTCTTGTATGTGAGATTTTTGACATTTGGGGCTTAGATTTTATGGGTCCATTCCTTTCTTCATTTGGCTATCTATACATTTTGCTTGCAGTAGATTACGTTTCTAAGTGGGTTGAGGCAATCCCCACTAGAACAAATGATTCTTCTATTGTTTCAAAATTTCTCAAAAATCTCATCTTTTGTAAATTTGGAATTCCTAGAGCCATTATAAGCGACCAAGGAACACATTTTTGTAATAGGACCATAGAGGCATTATTGAGGAAATACGGAGTGCACCACCGTGTAACAACCTCGTATCATCAAACAAATGGCCAAGCGGAAATTTCTAATAGGGAAGTGAAAAAGCATTATAGAAAAGATAATCAACTTGAAAAGAAAAGATTGGAGCTCCCATCTTAATGATATGCTTTGGGCTTTTTCTAATAAAGACACAAGAAAAATTTTAGACCTCTTAAAATTTTCAAACAGATTTTTTAAAACCAATTTTCAAAATAAAAATTCTTTTCCTTTTAAATTTCATAAAAAAAATCGAATACTTAGCATTTAAATTTATTTAGAATCTTAAAAATTTTAGAAATGTCAAATCTACTTGATTTTCTTTGTCACCCCGATAGGATAACTTTTGGTTTAAGAACAGCCATATTGTTAGAGTAGCAAGTCTAGACAAAAAAGATGGCCTTCTAAAAAAAAAAAAAGAAAGTTGCTAGCATTAAAAAAAAAAAAAAGTTAATTAAGCAAGCTTGCAAAATAACATAACTTTCACTCACGTGTGTGTGTGCATGGATAAAGGTGAAAAGAGCTACCTCCATTGTGTCTTGTTAAGGCCTGTGAGAAAAGAGTGATAGGTTCCAGACGATCGGAGTGTGAAAGCTATCCCTCCTAAAAGAAATGCCAATTAAAATTTGTGTGTGTGAATTTTGAAAAAGGCACCCTTGTCTTAGAATTGTCTCTTTCCAATACAATTTAGGTATATATTAGACCAATAACTATGCCAATGTAGGGCGAAGAGGAGCTGAGAGTTAGATGTTAACTTTCTACTAGTTGTTGGCCTTTAAATAAACTAAAACTTTGTAATCTTCTCTTTTATGATTTTGCAAGAAAAAGACCTTTTCTCTTCAAAAATAAGTTTCAAATTTTTGTTAGAAATTTTTAAATTTCTAAATGGATCTTTGTATCGTCACTTCCTTGATTATTGAGAAAATAGATGATAATCAAATTTTTGTGTAAAGACAATTGAGCATATGAACAATTCAAATAATTGAATGAAGGTTTTGAATAGTTTCAATAAAAAAATAAACAAATTCACATTTTGCTTGATGGAATGCATATTTCTAGATTTTAAACTTGCTCGGGATGATCAACAGCTAAGTTGGGGGTATTTTGATAAGTCTTGAAAAGAGCTATTTTCTTAGTGTTAAATGCCTCAATTCTACTTCAATTGTTTGCTTAAAATATCTATTTGATAGGCAAAATCCAATCCCGACACTTTTGGAGTCGTTACAGAAAGTTTCGAGCTTACTGGAGTCAAAAGAATAAACTTAAAAGAAGAACAATACAAATGACCATTGTACCCCTCAAAAGGAACAAATTTACACACTTCAGCACCACTTAGAGCATCGCAACGCTCTCTCCATAACTAGGTCCAACGCTAGTTGTTCGTTGCTATCGTGATTCGAGCAGGGAGTGTATTGTATAAAATAAGTTGGAAAAATAATGTGAAGTATAAATGGTGTGTTGATCCTGTGATGCGTTTAAGTAGTTGTAACGCATTGATGTGTTAGAGATATGCAATCAGAACACACGACACTCCTATTAATGACGTTCAAGTTTTCCTAAACCAGACCCAAGTATAAATCTAATTTAGGTTCCTGGCAAGTCCAGGGTCGAACTCAGGGATTCAGTTAAACAAACGCAGACCTTGCGTTATATCTATTGTAGGGGTTTTCCTAAATGAATGAGAGAAATGTGTTATTTACACTAAAGTGTTGTGCCTATGCAAGAAGATACAAAAGAGTTGAATGGTGAGTGATGGGTCATGCGAAAAAGAAGTTTAATGTAAGTGGATGTGTCGGTCTAAGATGAGTATACACAAACCAGAATATGATATGGATGAGATGGGATGATGTGCTTATCTTTTGTTCATGCGTTAGACTTTATTCAACACTATTCAATGCGAACAACATACAAAACCTATCTCTAGGATGCATACGTCTAACACATAATACAATAAACACCAGTAAGTCTATCTCTAGTTGTACTAGGCGTTCTACTTGATGCGACTTAGTTATTCTCTCGAACGATCTAAGTTAAAGATGCTTTTACTAATTGATCAAGTTGGCTTAAGCGTTGAAATGAAATTTTGCATAAAGTATAAATGCATTCAACATGAACAAGAAATAAACAATGGAAAAAATGTGATGGATCAAATATATGAATTTTATAAACAAGTAAATTGTCTTTACAAAAGCAATATTCAATCAAGTGAAATGAAAGAGATGAAGGAAACTGAGTCAAGCCGCAGAGTATAATCTCTTGTATCTCTTTGGCTCAATTCTGTTGTGTACAATCACTTGTATAGGAAGAGGACGAAGTGTCTTTCTCAAGCTTGGCTTCCTCCGCTCCTTAACCGGCGGTGGTGGTGGTTCTCAACCCTTCTGATCGTCTTGGCACCACAGCACAACTTAAACTATGACTACACTAATTACAGAGAGTAAGGATCTTGATAATTTCTGAACTGAATAATTTTTCTAACTCCAAACTCTGGAGGGACTATCTATTTATAGGCATTGGTCATGTCCACTTGGTGAATGGGCAGCATTAAAGTCCATGCCCTGGTCAGCCGCCTGACTCTCGGGAACTTTTCAGACACCACCTGCTGCTGGAAGCTTTTCAGACGCCGCCTACTGCAGGTGCCCATACTTGCAAGTGGTCATGTGACACAATCAGCCTGGATAAATGAATCTTCTCTGTGTTGAATTCCCTCCAACGAATGGCCCATGCATTAGAGCTTTCCCTGTGGCACTTCTTGACTATGCATTAGCTTCTTGTAAAAATCCTGCAATTCGATGCGTTAGCACCACAGTATTTGGTAATAAAACTTCTTTTTTCATGAGTTTGCTATTGTTTGAAAAATTCCATGCGTTTTTACTAAAAATGAGGAGAATTTATCATTAAAAACCTTAGTTGTCCCAACTTAAGAACAAAAATAATTTGTATTTCTACAAGTTATCACTAGCTCAACACTGAAAGAAAAAATGCACTAAAATTCATCAAAAGAGGCAACATCGCAATGCTCTACCCAACGTTGCAATGCTCCGGACATTGACGAAAAAAATAAAAAGTGCACATGCGCCTCGCACAAGCCAGCATCGTTAGCCTAGGGTCGCAATGCTGTGACCCTCAATAGATATAATCTTCAAATATTCCAGATTTCAACAATAGAGAGATATCAATTTGATGAATTTGAGTGCTTTTCTTTGTAATTCTTGAGAGATTCTGTCAATTTTTTTTTTCAATCCTTGTAAATTTTAATGCAAGACTCAACGAAATTCTTGAAAAAATTTCCTCTCCATGAGTAGGTAATTTCTTTCTTGGGGATTATGTAGATTAGCAAATTCTTAAGACTTTTCTTCAATTTATTTTATACAATTTGTTGTTCTTTGAATGTTCTTGTTGAGATTTTGAATGAAATCAATTAAAATTGAACTAAAAAAAATCAAATTTAATTGATTTTTGTATGTAAAATTACATGTCTCTATAGCAAAATTGTAATTAGGTTGCAAGAATTAGTGACCTTGATTGATGGTTTGGACTTCTTTTCCTATTTTCTTGAAAGAATCCACTAGTTTAGAACATTGATATAATCATGCTTGAGTTTTTAATCTTTTGAGTTTCAAGAATGTCATAGTTAAGAAAACCCAAGAGATTAATGCAATTTAGGGATTAATTGTGGAATGTCTTTAGGAAAGAATTAATAACTAAATTAGGGCTAATTGTTTGATTGGTTAATTAGGGCATTAGAGGTAATCCTTAATGAACTATGGAATAATTAATTGTATAAATTTTATTAAGTCTATGATGGAATTGGTTCAATCTACATAAATTCTCCAAGATTCTTTTTCCATTGAATTTTATTACATAATCTCTCTATTTTCTCTCATTACTAAAATTTCCTATCAAATCTTGTTCTACTTTTACTTCACTTCTTTCAAACCAACTACACCCTCCTTTTGTTACAAGTTGGAATTCAAAAGTCAAATTTTGATAATTAATGTAGGTTCCTTATGGATTGAACTCTTACTTCTATTATAACTACTTGTTAGTTTTAGTTGTAGTTTGAGCATTAGAAATTTCATTTGTTTTTGGTTAATTTGAATTAATGACACCAATTTTGTCTTGAACACTCCCTCATAACTTGAGGTGGAATTGACCTACTAGATGATCCAACTTCAACAACTCTTATTGAGGTATTGGGTTCTTGAACAACTCTTGTTGAAGGTTTAGTAGTTTCGTTGAAAAGTTCATTCAACACAATCTTATTGCAGGATTTATGCTCCCTTATGTGGTCCTCTTTTAAAAATGTAGCGTTTTTTGACACAACTTTATTTTCTTTAGGATCATAGAAGTAACCACCTCTCATTCTTTTAGGGTAGCCTACAAATAGGCACAATTTTGAACAAGGTTCCAATTTCTTAGAATTTGTCTCAAGCACATGTGTTGGATAGCCCTAGATTCTGAAATGGCATAAACTACCTTTATGACTATTCCATAATTCCAAATGTGTTCTCGTGACACTCCTGGATGGAATACAGTGTTGGGATTTATGCCTTAAAGTCTCGTGTTCTGTAGTTTGTAAACAATTTTGTATGAACGCTTGTGATGTATAATATATATGATATTTACTTTACTTCTTGACTTTGCACATTTAAATGTTTTTATTTTACCACAAACCAATAAACTTAATATCCCTGGTTGTCTTTATGTAACTTAAGCATGTATGTAGTGACATACAAGTAGATCATGTCTTAAGTGACAACCAAAATAGTCTGTAGTATATGGATATAGAAGAGAAACCTTATCCTGGTAACCTGCTACGGACGCGGCTCGCTTTGTGGAATAGTTACAAGTGTTGTGATTGTCACAGATGGTCAGATCCTGATCATTCGTGTAGGGGACATGCGAGCGGGGCGCTATACAAAGAGTTTGTATAAGACCTAACCACGAAGTGTTAACGTCTCGTCATATAACTCCGTTCTATGACAGAGACTTCCTTCACTAGGATTGACCATAGGTAAACATGACCTCAATCTTGAGTAAGTTGTCAACTCCTGCCATTGAGAGCGGTCCCTTTGATTTGCATGGGTACGAGTGACCAGAATGCCAACTCAAACCTAACACTTTGAGGATTCGTCTGATTTGGGAGCTAGGAACTCAGTTTCATAAGATGGAGTTCACTCTTTACCCAAAGAAGAGGTAAGTAGATAGATTACTCTCTTAAGGGCTGATCCCGGGGCTTGAACGATGTGGCGCCACACACCTTCTCATGGCCCGAGAGGTATTCACACATAGTAGGAATATGTTGTATTGTTGTTAAGGAGTAAGATGTAATTACAGGGGAAAAATGGTAAATTGGTCCAGCTGTACTTACGAGCATTTGTGAAAGGTCATTGTATTGATGATTGGTTATATCCAATGGACATAGAAATATATCTATGATAAGAAGAGTTCAATTGTTGGTCTTTAGTAGAATGCCTGACAGTTAACGGATGGTGGATATCGTGGCTAAAGAGTTTAGTCAGTTATTCACATACCGTTGGAGTTTCAAGCCATAGGTCCATAAGGTCCCCTTGGTAGCTTGGATACAAGTTGAGAATTAGTTTTTAGGTCAATTTGAAATGTTCAAATTGACAAGAGGGAGTTCGATTATATATGATATAATTGAACTAGTTAATTATATTTGATATAATTAACTTTATGTTATGAGATACATTAATTTGGAAGAAATTGGATATAAATATGATTTATATCTAGTGGAGGAAAAAATACTATCATTAATATTTGATATTATTCCATAGGTAATGAATATAATGTAATCATATTCCTTATCTATTAATTGGACCATTAAGGGATAATAGGTCGACGTCTCTTCTGTTTTCATAACAGATGAGTAAGTTGAAGAATCGATTTGAGACGCTTAAATAGCTCACGGTGTATTAAGCATTGGTTGCGCGAACATAGTGTTGAAGTATGCCATCGCTTAGTAAAATCAATGCCTATACGATAGTGTTGAACAATCGCTTACCTATATGTGAGTGTTGAGCGATTGCTTAATGCTTACACCTGCACACGCTATTTACTAAACAATCGTTTACTTTTTTCTAAGCTATCATTAGCACCCGATATTTACTAAACGATCACATAGATGATCGCATAACTTTTCCTACACGATCGTTTAGACTATCGCTTACCTTTTCCTACTTGATCGTATACTTCACCTAAACGATTAAGCATTTTATCTATACAATAGACGAGCCTTTCCCCCACTTGCTTGGTCGTTGTATACAATCTCCCTTCCTCTTTCCCTCTACCGGATCCGAACAAAGCCCACCCTTTGGATTCTCACTTCGAGAATACTGAGGGCTTTAAGTGGTAATGTCGTCCCCATTTCCTTTTGTTCGTATGGAGACTATTCGAGGTAGACGTTTGGGATTTGTTTAACGATAGCTTGTCGTTCCAGCGATAACAAGATTTTTTATGAACAAAAAAGTCTTCAACTGGTATGATCTCTCAGCCTCTAGTTTATTGTTCCTTTAAGCATGCCAGTAATTTAGCATTGTGAATGCATATCTATATGTTTGAATGTATATATGGAAATTCTGTCACAATGAATTGGAAAGATCCACTTCCACTCATAGGTACTCTTGAATAAAGAGTTCCTTCAATTGGTATCAGAGCTCCAGGTTTCTGATATTCCAATTCATTGCTGCAAAAGAATTGCATTTACATTCTCGGTGGGTGCAACTTGTCTACTCTCTGTTTTAATTGTTAAATCGTCTGTGGATTTTGGATTAATGGAGTTTTCTGGGATGTAACTTGGTTTTTTAAATTCTCCAATTAATTGTAAAGGCCCCTGCATTTTTTGGCACAATTAATTGCTATCAAGTTTGTAATTTCAAAGTTAGTTTGAGTCTTAAGTCGTTCGTGAAGAAGTTTGGAGCAAGGGTTGTTGTTCTTCGAGGTAGAAGACAATCAAGCGCTACGATCGTGGAGTAAATACGTGGTAAATTGTTTACCTTTTGTGTGTTAAGCGATCGTCTAGACGATCAGGCTTCGCAACCTCGTTGTCGTCTATGTGATCGTTTAGCTTTCGCGCTATCGTCTAGTGTGCGCTACATGATCATTTACTTGGAGGAGTTTGCTAAACGATGGGAGCTTCGCCCGGTGGTTCAAGACCTGGTTCGCTTGTGAACCGGTTTGCTCGGTGGAATAATGTAATAAATAGTTTTTTCATTCCGGTTTTGTGTTGGTTAATCCTGGTCCATTAATCCATGGTTTTATAAATGTGATGGATATTTCTTTTATGTCATATGGTATACACATATAGATAAATCCCACCGTAGGTTATGCATTGGTCATGCATATTCTCTTTATTATAAGTGCTATGATTTAGTGAAGCATGATTTAAATTACGTAAGTGCATGCTCATGCATCATATAATATAAGGGTTATATTTATGTATGCATTATTTATTTAGCGTAATATTTATAAGCATTATAAATACTTTGTTACGTGGCATGTGTGTTTTAGTTGTTTATTTTACAATGGTTATAAAATGAAATTAAAACTAAAATAATTAATAAAAGGTTAAAGTGTAGCAAATCTATCTATAAGGGACCTTTTGTCTAAGGCAGGTTCTGTCTAGACTGGGGTATTTAAGGTGACGGCAATGGAACACTCCTACCTGGGAACCTACCTGGAAAGGTAAATTAGATAGATTTGATGCATGCATGCAAGTTAAGGACAATCCATTAAAGAGTTTAATGTGACTACTTGAACATGTTTTATTTCAAAGACAAAAGTTGTTTTTGTGTAAACTTAATACATGACTTAGATTATAATTAGTAGCCAGATTTTCTAGGTTAATAAACCTCTAGGTAGAACATTTAGTGGGAGGTACTTGGGACATTTGATGCTTCATTTAAGCCTCTCACGTTTCTCCCTCATAGTCTACATTGTTAGATCTATCCTCAGCCTTGTGACACCCTGGGAGTGTCTCCCTAAAGGATGGTGTTTGGGTAGGTCAATATCAAGTTGGATGGAGAGGATGTTCATAATAAGTGGGAGCGGGAAGTGCGACAGCATACCCCACGGTCTCTCTCGTTGGATTAAATAAAGTTTATGCGCATCGCCTCGAGGCACCCTGGGAGTGTTCCTCTATACACTAGAAGAAATTCGGACTTTAATGTCGGTTTTCCTCTATACACTAGAAGAAATTCGGGCTTTAATGTCGGTTGGCAACCGACATTAAAGATAGTGTTATTAAAGCCCTTTAATATCGGTTGCCTTTAATGTCGGTTTTAAACCAACATTAAAAGGCTTCAATAACACCAATAACACAGCCTTCAATGTCAATTGCAACCAACATTAAAGACCTTCAATGTCGGTTGCAACCAACATTAAAGGTCTTTAGTGATTAAAGCTTGTTGGTTGCAACCGACATTAAAGCCATTTTTTTTAATTCTTAACCGACATTGAAACCTGAATCTGTCCGTTTTATCAATTATTGTCCCTTTTTTAAAGTTCCTTTACCAAATCCATTTTTTCGGTAAAACAGTATAACATGACACATCATCATCGAACGCTATAGCTATGACATATTATTAATGTATGGATTATAAATCTATTATATTTAATCCGCAAATTCTGCTATTGAATTATAATTTAAAAGGCGTACAATAATTCAGGCCTTGAAAACACAAATTACAAGTAATACAAAGATTATGATTTTACAAACATTTTGAGTTTACTATCCCTCTCCACTTGGTAAGTATGGATCCCTTCATAATTCTTCTTGAACAGACCCCCCAGCTTCAGCAGTGTCTGGTTATAGGCATCTTTGTTTGACCACTATTGTTCAAAGGATAACAAACAATAAAAGTTTGGGCGTAAGCATAACACATGCAACGGAAGATTGTATCCATTCTAATATATATATATATATATATATATAA